>NC_135813.1:106351538-106498632 GCF_964213995.1 Mustelus asterias
CAGTAAGGAAGCTGTGTCCCTGGTGGGATAACACTTTGTAATTATTTGTCAGGAGTGTGATGGAATAGGCCCCACTTGCCTGGATGGGGGCAGCTTCAATAACACCCAAGCTTGACACCATCCAGGACAAAGCAGCCCATTTGATTGGCACCACATCCACAAACATCCACTCCCTCCACCACCGACACTAGGTAGCAGCAGTGTGTACCATCGACAAGATGCACTGCAGCAATTCACCAAAGATCCTTAGACCTCATCTTCCTAACCCATGACCACTTCCATTTAGAAAGACAAGGGCAGCAGATAAATGGGAACACCACCACCTGCAAGTTCCCCTCCAAGCCACTCACCATCCTGACTTGGAAAGATATTACAGTAAGAAGTCTCACAACACCAGGTTAAAGTCCAACAGGTTTATTTGGTAGCAAATACCATAAGCTTTCGGAGCGCTGCCCCTTCGTCAGATGGAGTGAAAATCTGTTCTCCAACAGTGCACAGAGACACAGAAATCAAGTTACGGAATACTAATTAGAATGCAAATCTCTACAGCCAGCCAGGTCTTAAAGGTACAGATAATGTGGGTGGAGGGAACATTAAACACAGGTTAAAGAGATGTGTATTGTCTCCAGACAGAACAGACACATCTCTTTAACCTGTGTTTAATGTTCCCTCCACCCACATTATCTGTACCTTTAAGACCTGGCTGGCTGTAGAGATTTGCATTCTAATTAGTATTCTGTAACTTGATTTCTGTGTCTCTGTGCACTGTTGGAGAACAGATTTTCACTCCATCTGACGAAGGGGCAGCGCTCCGAAAGCTTATGGTATTTGCTACCAAATAAACCTGTTGGACTTTAACCTGGTGTTGTGAGACTTCTTACTGTGCTTACCCCAGTCCAACGCCGGCATCTCCACATCTTGGAAATATATCGCCATTCCTTTGCAGTCGCTGGGTCAAAATCCTGGAATTCCCTCCCTCACAGCATTCTGGGTCAACCCACAGCACATGGACTGCAGCGATTCAAGAATGTAGCTCACCACCACCTTCTCACATATAGATTGGGACTCGCATACTGTTAAAGGTTTAGACGGGGTAGAGTTTGTAAAATGTGTTCAGGAGAATTTTCTACATCACTATACAGAGGTGCCAACTAGAGAGGATGCGATATTGGGATCTCCTATTGGGAAATGAGTTAGGGCAGGTGATGGATGTGAGTGTGAGGGAACACTTTGGATCCAGTGATCATAATGCCATTAGTTTCAACCTGATCGTGGATAAGGATAGATCTGGTCCTCGGGTTGAAGTTCTGAACTGGAAAAAGGCCAAATTTGATGAAATGAGAAGGGATCTGGGAAGTGTGGATTGGCACAGGCTGTTCTCTGGTAAGGATGTAAGTGGAAAGTGGGAGGCCTTCAAAGGAGAAATTTTGAGAGTGCAGAGTTTGTATGTTCCTGTCAGGATTAAAGGCAAAGTAAATCGGAATAAGGAACCTTGGTTCTCGAGGGAGATTGTAACACTGATTAAGAGGAAGAGAGAGTTGTATGAAATGTACAGGCAGCAAGGAACAGATCAGATGCTCGAGGAGTATAAAAAGTGCAAGAAGCTACTTAAGAGGGAAATCAGGAGGGCTAAAAGAAGACATGAGGTTGCTTTGGCAGACAGAGTGAAGGAAAATACAAAGAGCTTCTATAGGTATGTTAGGAGCAAAAGGATAGTGAGGGATAAAATTGGTCCTCTTGAAGACCAGAGTGGTAGACTGTGTATGGAACCAAAAGAGATGGGGAAGATACTAAATGGTTTTTTTGCATCTGTATTTACTGAGGAAATGGGCATGGAGTCTACGGAAATAGGGCAAACAGGTAGGGAGGTCATGGAACCTTTACAGATTAAAGGGGAGGAGGTGCTTGCTGTCTTGAGGCAAATCAGAGTGGATAAATCCCCAGGACCGGACAGGGTATTCCCACGGACCTTGAGGGAAGCTAGTGTTGAACTTGCAGGGGCCCTGGCAGACATATTTAAAATGTCAGTATTCACGGGGGAGGTGCCGGATGATTGGAGGGTGGCTCATGTTGTTCCGTTGTTTAAAAAAGGTTCCAAAAGAAATCAGGGAAATTATAGGCCAGTAAGTTTGACGTCGGTGGTGGGCAAGTTATTGGAAGGTGTGATAAGGGATAGGATCTACAAATATTTGGATAGACAGGGACTTATTAGGGAGAGTCAACATGGCTTTGTGTGCGGTAGGTCATGTTTGACCAATCTATTAGAGTTTTTCGAGGAGGTTACCAGGAAAGTGGATGAAGGGAAGGCGGTGGACGTTGTCTACCTGGATTTCAGCAAGGCCTTTGACAAGGTCCCTCATGGGAGGTTAGTTAGGAAGGTTCAGTCGCTAGGTATACATGGGGAGGTAGTAAATTGGATTAGACACTGGCTCAATGGAAGAAGCCAGAGAGTGGTTGTGGAGGATTGCTTCTCTGAGTGGAGGCCTGTGACTAGTGGTGTGCCGCAGGGATCGGTGTTGGGTCCATTGTTGTTTGTCATCTATATCAATGATCTGGATGATAATGTGGTAAATTGGATCAGCAAGTTTGCTGATGATACAAAGATTGGAGGTGTAGTGGACAGTGAGGAAGGTTTTCAAAGCTTGCAGAGGGATTTGGACCAACTAGAAAAATGGGCTGAAAAATGGCAAATGGAATTTAACGCAGACAAGTGTGAGATATTGCACTTTGGAAGGACAAACCAAAGTAGAACGTACTCGGTAAATGGTAGGACTCTGAAGAGTGCAGTTGAACAGAGGGATCTGGGAATACAGGTACAGAATTCCCTAAAAGTGACGTCACAGGTGGATAGGGTCGTAAAGAGTGCCTTTGGTACATTGGCCTTTATAAATCGGAGTATCGAGTATAAAAGTTGGAGTGTTATGGTAAGGTTATATAAGGCATTGGTGAGGCCGAATTTGGAGTATTGTGTACAGTTTTGGTCACCTAGTTACAGGAAGGATGTAAATAAGGTTGAAAGGGTGCAGAGAAGGTTCACAAGGATGTTGCCGGGACTTGAGAAGCTGAGTTACAGAGAGAGAATGAATAGGTTGGGACTTTATTCCCTGGAGCGTAGAAGATTGAGGGGAGATTTGATAGAGGTGTATAAGATTTTGATGAGTATAGAGTGAATGCAAGCAGGCTTTTTCCACTGAGGCTAGGGGAGAAAAAAACCAGAGGGCATGGGTTAAGGGTGAAAGGAGAAAAGTTTAAAGGGAATATTCGGGGGGGCTTCTTCATGCAGAGAGTGGTGGGAGTGTGGAATGAGCTGCCGGATAAAGTGGTAAATGCAACTGTAAATGGCACTTTTAACATTTAAGAAAAACTTGGACGGGTTCATGGATGAGAGGGGTGTGGAGGGATATGGTCCAAGTGCAGGTCAGTGGGACTAGGCAAAAAATGGTTCGGCACAGACAAGAAGGGCCAAAAGGCCTGTTTCTGAGCTGTAATTTTCTATGGTTCTCAAGGGCAACTAGGTTTGGGCAATAAATGCTGGCCAGCCAGCGATGCCCATGTCCCACGAATGAGTAATTTTTTTAAAAATTGTTTGCGCAGCCACAGTAAGGCAGACATTAGTGAGGTTATTCTAAAGGCAACAAATTTTTTAAAAGTTAGACATTTGGGTAAGCAAGTCAGTCAGCTTTGTACAATCAACAGTGAGTTGAGACCTGAGATAGGTTCCCTCACGACTGAGGCAAAGGCAGAAACTATGCTTTATAACTTTAGGTATAAAAGTAGTTTCTTGGTTAATTCAGCTACCCTTCAGGCATTTCCAGGTGGATTGGAATCTTTCACTTACTTTTAAGTAAATTTCGACTTTGAATTTATACACAGATGTATCAATTTATCGTATATTTACAATCTGTAATATTCAAATATTTTTACCATTACATCCGAAAACATCCAAAAACTAAACTTTTGTGAATAGCTTTGCAGTTAACTTATCTGTTAATAAATCAATGTAATCTTATAATACAGATGTAGTAAATGTTAACAGGTAAGAATTAGGGTGTCCAAAAATTGGCAAATGGAGAAACAAGGGTGACATGGTGGTTAGCACTGCTGCCTCACAGCGCCAGGGACCTGGCCTTGGGTAACTGTGTGGAGTCTGCACGTTCTCCCCTTGTCTGCGTGGGCTTCCTCCAGGTGTTGCGGTTTCCTCCCACACCCCAAAACTGTGCAGGTTAGATGGTAAATGTATGGAGTTACAGGGATAGCACGATGGAGAGGGCATGGATAAGGTACTCTGTCAGAGAGTCGGTACGGACTCGATGGGCTGAATGGTCTCCTTCTGTACTATAGGGATTCTATGAACCTAGTACTTGTAGACTATAGATAGTCTGGGCCTTCTCACATTACAATAGCCTAGGCCTACAGTATACACGGTAGATTTATAAAACGAATATTGGAACACCAAAACGGAATCGGTTTCGGATAAAGGATACACATCCTGCAGAATGTAATCCAACATTTAAATTAAGTAACCATGATAAAAAGTTGTAGATGCATTCTGTAAACGTGAAGAACCCTAAGTCTTCTGGAATTCTCTCTCATAGGATTCCATGCTCTGAGCAAGGTAAGCTCTTTAGGAGAGATATTTCTGCTATAACATACCAGTGTATGTTTTATTCTGAGATATCTTTAGTCTAAATACTCTTGAGAGAGAGGACACTTTATCTTGAGACCAGGTCGATAGCTTGCATAGCTGACTTAAGCTCTTATGATGATTTAAAATCTCTTTTGATTGAGAATTTGAATGGACAATAAATTTAACAGAATAAATTTACTTAGCCGGGGAAGGTGAGAAGAATTAAAGGTAGGAGAACTTCCAACACTATAGCTGGAAATAGCTTATTCATGGATTGCATTTTCTCATTACTTCCTCTGATTTTAAGAGAATCACAGGTTACCTTTTAAATGTCATTAACTGGTTTGTTTGATTTGCATTTATCTTAGAATTGTTCACCAGTTTCTTAAATCAAGTTTTTTCCATTTATCCACTGCAAAAACAAATCTAAATTTCTAAAAATAAAACTCGTATTGCAAAACATATGAATGATGAAGCTCCATTACAATGTTTAGTTTAGTTTTTGGATGTTTTCAGATGTATAGGTAAGAATATTTGAATATTACAGATCCAGGGTCAGATATCCAAGGTCAAACTGACCCAGCGTGGTTTGACCAGTATGATTTCTGAAAAACTTTGAGTCAAAATCCAGTTTTCTTCTCGGTCTCTCACAGAGTGAGGAACATGCTTTCATGATTTCACCTTGCTAGCTTGAGTAATTACAACCTTAAATTGTCCTTCTCAAAGCAAACAGCACCTAAACACCTCAGAAAAGCTCATTACAAATGTCAAGAAGGTAAATTATCTCAGTCGGTATTTTTAATTTTAAGACGTTCCTAATTGGCCCATTTTAGGTAGTTATAATCCAATAAAGATCTGTTCTAGGAGTCAAGTAAAGAGTCAGTCTCGACTTTAACAGTCTTTATTCCTAAAAGTGTGCTACCTACTTAAACACAATTAAACACTGAATTATACCCGACCAGAATTAAGACAAAGCAAGACTTCTTAGTGGGTTTGCAATATATAGTCAGTTATAATAAATATGTAAATATAATAGATGGTGGCAAAAGCAACTCCACACATCTCCAAAGAAGATATAGCATTCTCAATCCTCTACTAACCAGTAGGTAAGCTGTCCTGTTTGAAAGCCAATAGTGGAGACACAAACTGGGCAGGTCCACTCCATCTGACGAAGGAGCAGTGCTCCGAAAGCTTATGGTATTTGCTACCAAATAAACCTGTTGGACTTTAACCTGGTGTTGTGAGACTTCTTACTCAGGATGTTATCAGGGTACATCAATCAAGCCTAGGTTTTTGTAACACATCCAATAAACTTTAAATAAAATTTATGTGGAAAAAGCATCCAACAAGATTTAAGCTGGCAAAGTGAAGCTGCATGTTCATATAATAACGTTCTCTTTTTATTTGGAGTAGCAGAGTTTCAGGTTGTCTAAGACACTCCCATTCTCATCTGCTCTGATTTGACAACATGAAGAGAATCACACGAGTCTAGCTGTGGAGATTCCCGTATTTTATTTCCCCATTTTTTCTCTGGGTGCCAGTCTCAGTAACACTCTCAACTTTCAGAAGACTGTGGGATCAAATCCCTTTCCAACCCTTGAGTGCAGAATCCAGACGAACACTTTAGTGCGATCATGTAGTGTTGAATTAATCGCCAAAGTGCTCCATCTTAAAATAATGAATACACTGCAGGAGGCTACAGAGCACTTTGAGATCATGAGAGAAATATAAACACTACATAAATTTCACCAGCACCCCAGCATTCACCAGTCATACTAACCTACGAAAGAGGAGAGAGGACCATTTGGCCCATTAGCATGCCCCAGTCCAACATGGTGCAACATTCACACACCATCAGTCCTATCCCATCTGTCCCCTGAACAATCCCACACAAAATCATTTCATTTCCGAGGCGAAGAACAAAGACAGAAAAAGCACTTCAGGCCAATTTCAGAATATTTGCAAAATTTCTCCCCGACTCCCACCGACATTTAACAAAGCTAAATGGGTGGCACAGTGGTTAGCACTGCTGCCTCACATAAGAACATAAGAACTAGGAGCAGGAGTAGGCGATCTGGCCCCTCGAGCCTGCTCCGCCATTCAATAAGATCATGGCTGATCTTTTTGTGGACTCAGCTCCACTTACCCGCCCGCCCACCACAACCCTTAATTCCTTTACTGTTCAAAAATTTATCTATCCTTGCCTTAAAAACATTCAATGAGGTAGCCTCAACTGCTTTACTGGGCAGGGAATTCCACAGATTCACAACCCTTTGTGTGAAGAAGTTCCTCCTTAACTCAGTCCTAAATCTGCTTCCCCTTATTTTGAGGCCATGCCCCCTAGTTCTAGTTTCACCCGCCAGTGGAAACAACTTCCCTGCTTCTATCTTATCTATTCCCTTCATAATCTTATATGTTTCTATAAGATCTCCCCTCATTCTTCTGAATTCCAATGAGTATAGTCCCAGTCTACTCAGTCTCTCCTCATAAGCCAACCCTCTCAACTCCAGAATCAATCTAGTGAATCTCCTCTGCACCCCCTCCAGTGCCAGTATATCCTTTCTTAATTAAGGAGACCAAAACTGTACACAGTACTCCAGGTGTGGCCTCACCAGCACCTTATACAGCTGCAACATAACCTCGTTGTTTTTAAACTCCATTCCTCTAGCAATGAAGGACAAAATTCCATTTGGCTTCTTAATTACCTGCTGCACCTGCAAACCTACTCCTTGAGATTCCTGCACAAGGACACCAAGGTCCCTCTGCACAGCAGCATGCTGCAATTTTTTACCATTTAAATAATAGTCCATTTTGCTGTTATTCCTACCAAAATGGATGACCTCACATTTACCAACATTGTACTCCATCTGCCAGACCCTCGCCCACTCACTTAGATTATCTATATCCCTTTGCAGACTTTCAGCGTCTTCTTCACACTTTGCTCTGCCACTCATCTTAGTGTCATCTGCAAATTTTGACACACTACACTTGGTCCCCAACTCCAAATCATCTATGTAAATCGTAAACAATTGCGGTCCCAACACTGATCCCTGAGGCACCACTAGTCACAGCGGCAGGGACCCAGCTTCGATTCCGGGTCTTTGTGGAGTTTGCACATTCTCCCCGTGTCTGCGTGGGTTAACTCTGGGTGCTCCAGTTTCCTCCAACAGTCCAAAGATGTGCGGGTTAGGTTGGCTGACCATGATAAATTGACCCTAGTGTCATGGGATTAACAGGGTTAATATGTGAGGTTACAGGAATAGGGCCTGCGTGGGATTGTGGTCGGTGCAGATTCGATGGGCTGAATGGTCTCCTTCTGCACTGTAGAGATTCTATGAAAGTCCAGTGACTGCATTTTAAAGCCCCCCACCCCATTCCACCCTGTTTGGGTTGACCCAGATAACACGCTGCCCATGGCTTAATGCATTTGGCGTGGGCAGGAGCGGGCAGGCCAAATTCTGTAAAGGTGGGATGGGACGAGGGGCAGTCACCCCAACCACCCCCCAACTTTGCAAATCGCGGGCGCTCTTCACCATCCCCTCCCCCCCAACCCCCCACCCACCCACCTTGATCCCCATGTCTAGCTTTCAACACATACCCTCCCATCCCTCCCTCAATAGGTTATCCAATCCCTCCCTGTCCAAGATCCCTGACTTACCTTGATCCAGAGGTCATGGTTGTCTTCTTTACGGGCCTGTTTGCAATCTCAGAGTCTCCTGCTACTGAGATCTGGGGCTGCTGGGACTTCTTGGATTGCTGGCCAATCAATCGGATTGGTCAATCGCCATCTCCGTCGGGTGGGACCTCTACTTCTCAGTGGGACAGAGTGCCACTCTGTCCATTTAGCCCACCAGTAGCACGCTATGGCTGCAGGGCCAGTGCCTTTCTGGATGGAGTTGGACAGGCAATATTCCACCCCCAGAACAACCCAGCCCCAGGGACCCACTAGCCCTGATAACACACCAGCCTTTGGAGATATCGTCCACTCACAGCAACTTATCTAGCCCTCACGTGAATGTCTACAGAGAATTCTCTGCACACCAGCCAAAGGTTCTCCCTTCTTAGTGCGTGACTGCTTCAAGGTTTCAGTTTCTTTTCATCATTTTCACCTTCTATGAACCTTCTTAAATTGTGGCTTTTTCTTTAATTTGTCAGTCCTGCCTTAGAGAAGACCCTCGATAAACTTTCTCAAAGCTATAGGCTATTTTTGTCCAATCAGCCTGCAAATCTAATCTGCAATGGAAGTGAATATTTTCAGCTCCATTGGCTTGCCTGGTCATGTTGAATCGAATAATACTGCAGCCAATATTATCGAGATGTTCTCCCACATTGGGCACATTACTGAGAACCTGGTCCAATACCCAATTTGTACCAGTATCTTCCCAACATGCTGTGTGAGGAAACAATGCTTCAGAAAATCTACAAATATCTTAGTTCTCTTCCCCCCGCATCCACTTGTCAATAATCCAATCACCATTGGATATCCAGGCAATGAAACTCTCACAAAATGAAAATGATCCAATTCTGCAGTGACTGCTACTTTACATTCAAGACAAAAGCATTTTCATATCCACAGACAGTGCCAAATGCAACAATAACTTTAGGCCTCATCTTACACCCCAACATTCTGGTAAAGCTCAACAGGATACCACTTCGAAAAGTTATAACATTACATCTATTAACTGGCTCATTCATCAAGATGGAATAATGTAATTAATCTAAATTAACTATTCGTCTTCATTTTATCCCCATTAAGGTAATCCAATTTTCACAAGCCCCTTTGGGCTGTTTCTTGGTGAAGTCCCTTTATGGCATCACCCCACCCCATCTCTCTAACCTCCTCTAATCAAATCCCACTTCTGCCCCTCAATCTGTCTGTGGGACATACCCGATAGCTGAACCACTGATGGACGTGCCTTCTGACACCTAGACAACACGCATTGGGATTCCTTCCATGCGTCTCCTTGAATCCCAATTGAGTCAAGCTTTTGGTCACCTCTCCCAAATATCTCTGCCTTTGGCACAGCATTCATATTTTTAACAATGCCTTCGTAAATTCTTGGACTATTCTTTAACATGAATGGCACTTTATTATTATCGTCAACTGTGTTCTCATTTCAGTTATTCAAGCAAATGCCAAGACTTGGTTCTCATGTTCTACTCCCTCAATCCCAATGGGATGAGGACTTCTCCCTTGTGACTGTGCCAAATTCTCAGGATGTTATTGACAGGTTACAACCAATCAGATCTTGCCCAAAGTCAGTGATATTTATTTAGATAGACGTAAACAAAAAAAAACAAGCTCCATCAGTATCCACAAGAGAATTTTCTACATTATAATTCCTGAATAATCACCTGCTTTGTCATTACATGGAGCAGATTCTAACTTTCCTTCCATTCTTCTTGATGCTTAACTGATTCATCTCCCATCAGACAATCTCAAGATACCAAGAACATATTAAACCTGCATATTGCCTTAATGGTTTCCTTTTAACTGGATTCTTTTAATATTCCACAAGATGCAAACTTTAAATATAACATTAAAAAACATGAGTTGACATAAAGAACAGGAAAAGTTAAATATGACCATCTAAATTTGTGGTTCAACCACAAAAAAGAGCCGGTTCTTATATCATCTTCAATGCTGATTGTGATATTTGGAGGTAACCCTTTCAAGCAACAACTCTTTGGATTGATAATACATGAGTGTTGGAAGCTGTAGCATTACATGCTTCTGCTAGAAAATGACTGGGGTCTGACTGAAGCAGCTAGTGCCTCCTTGTGGTCATGAGTTGTGGAAGACTACACGCCGTTGTTAAGAATGCAAGATTCTGCAAGATGGTTATGTTTTAAATGGTCTCTTTTAATTCAAGATAAATAGGGAGCTTATCATCAGGCTCATTGTGCTTGATGACAAGCTAATGTGACCATAGGGATAGGAGGCCCAGGTCAAGTGTTATTGCAATCCACATGCTGGGTTTACCACCTGAAAATGAAGGACAGAGTAGCTTTCCTTGCCATTCAGACTCTCAGGCAGTCAGAGAGTGAGAGAGTGACATTATATATATATATAATATATACACACAAATATATACACATACACACATATACATATATATATACACACACACATATGCATATACAAACATACGCATGCACAGTTAGCCGCTATGGTCAGCAGAGGGACAAAAGTTGTTTCTCTGTTAGCTACCAGACACAGTAAGAAGTCTCACAACATCAGGTTAAAGTCCAACAGGTTTATCTGGTAGCACAAGCCACTAGTGTTGTGAGACTTCTTACTGTGTTTACCCCAGCCCAACGCCGGCATCTCCACATCATAGCTACCAGACAGACATTTCTGGTCAAAGAGACAGAGACATGAGAAGATTCGTCTTGGCGTGGCCTGGGGAGTCACCAGAGTGAGCCATGCTGCTGGAAGTTGATTTGGGATTTTTTGGAAGACAGAGGGAAAAGGGCCTTTTACTGTCATTGCATGCTATGCCTCAATGTGACAGGGAGAAGCAGCCTCATTGGAAGTTGGGAGTAACTTTGGACTGGGTCCTGTAAAAGCAGCAATTCTACAGCTTGCATGCTGTAATGTAGAAATGAAACATGGGTTTTTTGAGTGTGTTAAAACGCTAATAAAGGATATCGTTTCGCTAGTTTAGTATCAGTTGCAAACTCAGTGATTTTAGTTTCAGTTAGAGTAAAAGTCTTAAAAGGTGAAATCTTGTTGTATGATCCTGTGAGTCAGTCACTGGGAATTCAAATCTCTTTTTAAAAGTAGTTATCGATCTCTACAGGGATCGTAACACCCTCAACATTCCAATTTTGTAGTGGTTGAAGGCATGAAGTAAACCATCTTCATCCAGGCCTATGGTCCCCATAGATTTTCTTCTCTACTGAGTTGAGCAGCAGGAGAGATTTTCTGTGCAGTCTTCTAAACTAGAATGCAGCAATCCAGAAACAGCGCGATATAGATGTAAAAATTAAGTTTCACTTGTAATATTTAAATTCATTTCTTTGCTTGGTGTTAATTATGTATAATAATCGATTCATATACTCACAGTCAGTAATATCCAGACCTTCACAGTGAATCATTTGCTATTTTATAATTTGATTCTTCAACTGATTCTGGAGAATGATCTTTCTGCACCCAAACCAAGGGTTTCAGTTATTGTTTTAACCAAAGGCCACACTTGTGGTAATTTCGGGAAGTATCCTTTTACATGAGTGTGTGATGAAATCTATATACTCTACTTTCTCAGGAGGCTGAGGAAATTTGGCATGTCTGCTACAACTCTCACTAATTTTTACAAATGCACCATAGAAAGCATTCTTTCTGGTTGTATCACAGCTTGGTATGGCTCCTGCTCTGACCAAGACCACAAGAAAATACTTGTGAACGAAGCCCAGTCCATCACGCAAACCAGCTTCCCATCCATTGACTCCGTCTACAATTCCCCATGTATCAGAAAAGCAGCTGGAATAATCAAGGACCCCACGCACCCCGGACTTACTCTTTTCCACCTTCTTCCATCGGGAAAAGGGTACAAAAGTCTGAAGTCATGTACTAACCGACTCAAGAACAGCTTCTTCCCTGCTGCCATCAGACTTTTGAATGGACCTACCTTATATTAAGTTGATCTTTCTCTACACCCTATCTGTGATTGTAGCACATATTCTGCACCCTCTCCTTTCCTTCTTGATGAATGGTATGCTTTGTCTGTATAGCGCGCAAGAAACAATACTTTTCACTGTATACTAATACATGTGATAATAAATCAAAATTGAATCAAATATATTTTGTCTATTTGTGTACTTTAGGGGGTTGAGCCATGGTAATTCCGCACCTATGGGAAGTGATCCTTGGTTAACTGGAGATTGTAACACTCAAGACACACAATGTACCACGGGTTCATACATTCGATCCCGCCTAGGTACAGGGTTGGGACCCTTTTGGGAGGTATTAGCAGGTTACACAGTTCAAGCGGCAGAGTGAACAGCAGCCCAGAGGGAGCAGAGAAAGAGTGTTGGCTCCATGCAGCTGAAGTGCTTCCATTAGCTCCGTGAGGGTGTAGGGGGCTGGGGCTCAGTGAAGCCTCGGGAGCTGTTGGTGGTACTGCCAAGAGATGGGCCTTGGGGCACCCAGAGATTGCTGGCTGCAGCGTGGCTAGGAAGCTCTGCTGGAGTGCAGCACAGCCAACACAGCATGGACGCAGCCCCCATAGGAGGGCAGCTCAGCTGGAAAAAAAGTCCAAGATGGCTAGACCTTGGAGCAGACTGGGGAGAAATCTGGAATCAAAAGAGAAAATGCTGGAAAATCTCAGCAGGTCTGGCAGCATCTGTAAGGAGAGAAAAGAGCTGACGTTTCGAGAGCAGCTTACCCTGTGTCAAAGCTAAAAGGCATAGAAAGTGGGAAATATTTATACTGTAGGATGAGGGAATGAAAGATGAGTCATAGCCTCAGAAACCAGGAGAAAAGACTGCTAATAGCTGTCCCCAGAGAGAATAAAGGGTGTGAATGGCCAAACGGCAGAGAAGCTAAAATGAAGATGTTGAGGAAGGGTGGGAGGGAAATGGATGGGACAGAGGTAAGATTTAGAAAAGGAGAAGCAAAGGGGTATCTCGAATAGTGTGTGCCCTTTGGGTTAAGATGGTTACTGTGGAACTCGGGAGAGCTACTGTCGGCTGGGGATCAGGCTGGCTCTTTGAAAGGGAGAAGCTGACATTCCTTAGGGGAAAGACAGTTGTAAAGAATTGTTGTGACTCACTGACGCCTGGGTGGATAACTGGGAAAATTCAGGGAACTTGTCTTGGTTGTGTCTGCCATTTAATGTGCAGTTTGTGGTGCATTTGACCACAGTTTGGGAGTTAAGTTGTGCTTACCTCACGTTAATTCTGGGTGTTGCTTTGTTAACTCGGGT
Organism: Mustelus asterias; assembly: GCF_964213995.1. Classification (NCBI taxonomy): domain Eukaryota; kingdom Metazoa; phylum Chordata; class Chondrichthyes; order Carcharhiniformes; family Triakidae; genus Mustelus; species Mustelus asterias. Next base: position 106,365,093 of record NC_135813.1, read on the forward strand.
ATGCTAAAATTTCCTCTGTTTGTTCAAAACCGTGGAATCTTGGTGGGTTTATTCTTTTTAGTGAGTAGCTGGAATTTCAAATTTCTTCTACTTTAACAAAAAAAGTGTTACTGGTCCCTTATCAGACTGTAACAACTTTGGGGGTCCCGTGTGGTAACATGAAAGGATTTTGGGGAGGGGGTCTGATTTGGGATTGCAACAAGAGGCAGATGTAACCTTAGCTCATCCGAAAGATGGTGCTGCGTTTCCTCAGTACTGGATATGTTCGGCCTGGATCACGTGCTCATGTCTCTGAAATGGGACTTGAACTCACAACCTTCTGTCTCAGGAGGTGAAGAATGCTAACATTGTGTCAAAGATGAACTTACCATATCCCTAAATAATTCAGTTACTTAATACACCTTGCCCATCGGTACTGCTGCCTTAATTAAGGCTCAGTAATCAAATTAGATTGAGTTAAGCGGTCGAAATCAGGCTGCCAGTATACAGCACGACACCACTACTATTGAATATTGCAGACATATTGATAATCATTTTACATATAAAGGCTACGACTTCTCCTGGTCCTTCCCCATCTCCAGATACAGAAAGGCCATTCTACAGTACTGAATACGAACTCCTGTGACACATTAGAAATACAAGTTTTCTTTAAATGAATTAGACAAATCCTCAGTTTCATTACGGGGGAAAAATCTACTTAATTAAAATGAATATTTGCCCTTGATTAACTTACACCTGGAAAATGGTACAAATGCAAAGACCTCAGCACGCAAGAGAAATAGCTCTGAGTCGAAAGAGAGAGGAAGAAATAGCCAGGGATCAGTACAACCACTTTAGCATCCATTCTTAAAGCCTTCGATGAAATGGCTTCAACGTCAGAAGCCACTGACTCAATGGAAGCTCTCTTGCCTCCAAGCCAGAGGTTGTGTTCAAGTTCCGCTCCAGAAACTTGAGCGCAAAGATCAGGATCGATTCTCCAGTGCAGTACTGAAGGAGTGCTGCACTGTTAGAGATGCCACCTTTCAGCTAAGATTTTTAAACCAAAACCCAATCTCCTTTCTCAAGGGGTGGGTGTCAAAGATTCCATGGCACGGTTCCAAAGAGCGGGTAAGTTTTTGCCAGGTTCCTGGCTAATTTTTATCCCTCAACTATTATCATTTAAAAAAATAATATGGCCATTAACACATGTTTATAGGACCTTGCACTGCAAAAATTGGCTGCCATGTTGCTGATAAAACAACACTTAATACACTTCAAAAGCTCTTCGCTGGTTTTAAAGCATTTTGTGATGTCCTGAGTTGCATAAAACGCTATATAAATGCAAGTCTTTGTCTCAAAGTTGGAAAAAAATAAGCGGCCTAAAATTTAGCACAATAGAAGTCTATATCATTCTCAAGAAATCCAAAGCTGGTCACACTTACCTGCACCTTTCTCTGCTTCAGATATTTATCCAATTTTCTTTTAAACGGTCTCTGCTCAAACCATTCCCCGTGGCAGAGCATTGATTTGAACTTCCTTATTTTTCAAAGTTCTACCACTTCATTCAGAATCAAAACAAATGACATCAGATGATAAGATAAGTCAAGGTTAATTCAGCAAGGCAGTAGCATAAGCACTCAGCAGGTCATGCTGAGCTGCTACTTGTTCAGCTGACTATATTAATTTCATTTTACAGCGAAAACTTCATCAAAAGCTTCACGACGATATGACTGCAATGGTCTTCAGCGGGAAACCTGAAACCTTCAATATAGACCAGTGTCAAACAAGGTTTTGTGATGCCCCCCCATATTATTTACAATCATCTGACAGTGGCTACTCACCTCAAAGATCAACTGGCCATTGCTGTGAATATTAAATACCACCTAGAAGGGAAACTCTTTAACCTCAGTTATCTATGTGCCAAATCTAAACCAGAATAAGAGACTCGGCCTGTCCTTGGGTCGCCAAAACTAAGCTCATATCAACACACACCTGGTCAGCCAAATATTCTAACTTCCATACATGTTGAAGAAGAGACTCTAGGATATGTTGAGCGCTTCCCAGACCTTGGCAGCCATCGCTTTCAATAGGCCACTATTGACAAGGAAGTCCAACATTGGATCAGCTGCACCAGCTATGGGACTGAGTGTTTAACAACAAAGACCTTCACCAAAGGCGGACAAATCACCAGGACCCGATGAACTGCACACTAGTGACACATAACCGTGCAAGAGAAATTCCACTAACAATCCCTCCACCACATCCTCTGGATTCAATGGGACGGCCGTCAAATAAATGCTTCTGTTCTTCTTGTAGCCAGCTCCACAAGCATTCAGACAAAATTCCTGAAAAATCAACTACAATGGACTTGACACTGTCCGGATGGCGGAAAAGTGTTTCCCTGCGCGGTCTTGTTTTCACATCTCTGAAATGGCCAGCGTCCCAGGGAGGACGAAGAAAATGCTTCAACGATGCTCTGAAGCTTTCCTTGAAGCACAACAACATTGACATTAATGACTGGGAGAAGCTTGCGACCAATTGTTCAAAGAGGTGATGACTGGTCCATCAAGTTGCATCATGCGTCGAGTCCAAATGCTTTAATGCTAAGACAGGGCTGTGCTAGAAAGGGAAAGAAAAGGAAGCAAGTCCTGCACACTGGATCCCACTACCTCAGGAGATGTCCTGCCCCATGTGTTCAAAGATCTGTGGGTTGAGAATCAGTCTGAAGACCCATGGAAGAAACTGGTGACCCTGAATAGACAACATCCTCAAATCAAGAAACAGCCAACACCTGCTAATGGAAACAGCTTCTTTGCTCCATTGTCCTTTTGATTTGATTTATTATTGTCACATGTATTAGTATGCAGTGAAAAGTATTGTTTCTTGCACGCTATACAGACAAAGCATACCGTTCATAGAGAAGGAAATGAGAGAGTGCAGAATGTAGTGTTACAGTCATAGCTAGGGTGTAGAGAAAGATCAACTTAATGCGAGATAGGTCCATTCAAAAATCTGACGGCAGCAGGGAAGAAGCTGTTCTTGAGTCGGTTGGTGCGTGACTTCAGACTTTTGTATCTTTTTCCTGATGGAAAAAGGTGGAAGAGAGAATGTCCGTGGTGCGTGGGGTCCTTAATTATGCTGGCTGTTTTGCCGAGGCAGCGGGAAGTGTAGGCAGTGTCAATTGGTCTACATTCACGACCTTTTGTGGTTTCTTGCAGTCTTGGGCAGAGCAGGATCCATACCAAGCTGTGATACAACCAGAAAGAATACTTTCTATGGTGCATCTGTAAAAGTTGGTGAGAGTCGTAGCTGACATGCCAAATTTCCTTAGTCTTCTGAGAAAGTAGAGATGTTGGCGGGCTTTCTTAACTATAGTGTCGGCATGGGGGGAACCAGGACAGGTTGTTAGTGATCTGGACACATAGAAACTTGAAGCTCCCGACCATTTTTACTTCATCCCCATTGATGTAGACAGGGGCATGTCCTCCTTTACGCTTCCTGACGTCGATGACAATCTCCTTTGTTTTGTTGACACTGAGGGAGAGATTATTGTCGCCGCACAGTGAGGATTTTCTCCCACATCCAGAGCTAGCCTAAGGGCAGATGTATTCGAGGGAATTCTTTAATTTTCTCCAGGGAACTAAGGATTCCTTTCTTTTACTACAGCTTACAAATTCTGCTTAACCTGGAGAGTGTTTCACTGAAATGGACTATTGGTTCAGCTGGTCCCTGAAGGTGATAGACAAATTCATATTTAGATGAAGCTTTTGCTCATTATATTCTCTTGTGTTAAAATGCAATGTTACGGTTACAGATTTTGAGGAACTCATTTATTGCTCATCAGATGCCAGGTCATCAGATAATGTCTCTCTGGAGGTGGCCCTCGAAGAAAAGTCTTCAGTGGTTCCTTATATAAATGGGTGTTCCAGGTTAATGCTATACATATTGAAAGTTCTTTCATAAAGCCCCTACAGTGCGGAAGCTGGCCATCCAGTCCATCGAGTCAGCACCGATTCTCCAACCAAGCATCTGACCTAGGCCCTATCCTCATAAACTCATGTGTTTACCCTGCTAATCCCCCTAACCTACACATCTTGGGACACTAAGGGGCAACCATCTAACCTGCACATCATTGGACTCTGGAAGGAAACCGGAGCACTCAGAGGAAATCCAAACAGCCACAGGGCAAATGTGGAAACGCCAGACAGTGACTCAAGGCTGGAGTCAAACCCGGGTCCCTGGTGCTGTGAGGCAGCAATGTCAAGCACTGTGCCACCCTTAAAGATAACACTGAGATGTATACACTCATCTAATTCTAGCCTTTTGAGCACTCCCAGTTTTAGTCTCTGCACTTCTGATGGCCGTGCCTTCAACTGCCGAGGCTCCACGCAATTAATGTTTATAACTTGATTGAGTTTTTTTGATGAGGTAACAGCAAAGGTTGATGCAATCTTTACAGGTTTGCAGAAAGTGTTTGATAAAGTGCAACATTACAGACTTGGCCAGCAAAGTTGAAACCCATGGAATAAAAGAGAAAGTGGCAGCATGGATACGAAGTTGATGGAGTACAGGAACAAGAAATCAGCGGCGAATGGTCGTTTTTCAAACCAAGATAGTTATACAGCGAGGTTCCCCAGCAGTTGGTACAATGATCATCGTTTTTCTGGATTATGGTTAATGACCTAGACGTGCATTGCTCAGGACAATTTCAGAATTTGCAGGTGACATTAAAGTTTATTTATTAGTGTCACAAGCAGGCTTACATTAACACTGCAATGAAGTTACTGTGAAAATCCCCCAGTCGCCACATTCCGGCGTCTGTTCGGGTCAATGCCCCTAACCAGCACATCTTTTGGAGTGTGGGAGGAAACCGGAGCACCCGGAGGAAACCCACACAGACATGGGGGGAACATGCAAACTTCACACAGACAATGACCCAAGGCCAGGAATCGAATCTGGATCCTTGGCGCTGTGAGGCAGCACTGCTAGCCACTGTGCCACCGTGCCAAATTGTAAACCGTAAGATAGAGTGGACTTCTCGAAGATATAGCCAGGGTGGTGGAATGGGTGGACACATGGCAGATGAAATTTAATGCAGAGAAGTGTGAAAAGATACATTTTAGGAAGAATGAGGAAAGGCAATATAAAACAAAGAGTACAATTCTATTGAGGGTGCAGGAATAGAGACATTTGGAGGTAAATATGCACAAATCATCAATGTGGCATGGCAGGTTAAGAAAGTGATGACGGAGGCATAATGATTTTTTAAATATAGAGATATTCAGTACAAAAACAGAAAGTTACGATGAACCTTTACAAAACATTGATTTACCTCAACTGAGAGATTGCGTCCAATTCTTCAGCAAAGATCTGAAGGCTTTAGAGAGGGTGCAGCAAAAATTTACAAGAATGGTTCCATGGGGATGAGGGTCTTAAGTGGATAGATCAGAAAATATGTGGTTATTCTCCTGAGAGGAGGCAAGGCTAGAAGGACATTCAATAGGAGTGTACAAAACCATGAGGAATTTGAGAGAGAACATTGGTTCATAATGGTAGAAGGATTAAGAATCAGAGGATGCTGATTTAAGATGACACATTTTTACACAGAGTAGTTGGGACTCTTCTTATTCATTCCTGGGAGGTGACCATTGCTGGCAATAACAGCATTAGCTTTTCATTCCTAATTGCATTCACGAACGATAGCGAACTGCTGCAGTCTGAGTGGTGTGGCTATATCCTCATTGCTCTTAAGGGGAGAGTTCCATGTTTTTGTGACGGTGAATGAAGTAATTCCAAGTCAGGATGGTGTGTTATTTGGAGGGGAATCTGGAGGTGGTGGTATTCAATGCCCTTGTTCTTCTTGGTGGTAGCGGTCACAGATTTGGAGGATACTAAAGGAGACTTGGTGAGTTGCTGCAGTGCTCTGACCTGCTCTTGTGGCCAGAGAGTTTGTGTGACTGGCCCAGTTAGGTTTCTGGTCATTGGTGACCCCACATGATGTTGATGATGGGGGATTCAGTGATGGCCATTCAATGTCACAGGAAGATGGTTAAAATCGTTGTTGTTGGAGATGGGCTCTGCCTGGCACTTGCGTGGCACGAATGTTATTTATGTTATCTGGGACGCGCTGCCTGGTGAACACAGATCTACTCACACCTTTCAGAAAGGGAATTGGATAAGCACATGAACAGAAAAGAAATTGCCGGGCTACAGAGAATGGGCAGGGAAGTAGAATTATCTAAGTTGCTGTTGCAAAGAGCTAGCACAGACACAACAGGCTGAATGGTCTCCTTCTGTGCTGTGACCATTTTATGACTCCACATCTCCTTATGTGGTTTGGTGCCATGTTTGGTTTTATAATGCCTCGTGAAGCGCCTTGGGGCATTTTCATTACGTTAATGGCGCTATATAAATGTAAGTTACAGTTGTTAAAGTGCAACATGCTGGGAACTTATTGTTTTGCGACCGTATCTGGAACAACAAACACGAGAATACATTTATTTTAATATAATTATAACTTAACTACTGGTGTTGCTTAAAACAATGATATTTGTATGGAATTTCTACTAAGAACTAAAAGCACTTTTACATGGTAGTCGTACTCCTGATTTCCAGGTCGTGCTCAAACAGCTATTCTGCTAAAAGGAAGTCTATATTAAGTCGAGCTTGGCAGAAACCATTTTCACTATGTTCTGATCCGCTCCAGCCTCTCAAAGTTCCTGGTCAGCCTTTATAAACATGGTCTGAGCTGCATCACCCTGAGGTTGCGATGCAACTTAAGATGACGACATATGTGGAATAACACATAAGACCAGCTCAGCATCCGTTTCCACCTCTGTGACCTTCATTTCATTTTAAGCAAAATAGCATATTTTAAAATTCCTCTACACCTGTCAAAGACTAGAGGGTAGGAATTCATCCCAGGCATTGGTGTAGAACAGACGGTATCCGATCGACTATCCGTTATATGCAATGATTAACATTTAATTCCATTGACTGTAGTGGAACCAAACATCAGATGCTGCATAGAACAGTAAACTTTATTTATCAGTGTCACAAGTAGGCATAGATTAACACTGCAATGAAATTACTGTGAAAGTCCCCTAGTTGCCACACTCCAGCGCCTGTTCGGATACACGGAGGGAGAATTTAGCATGGCCCAATACGCCTAATCTAACCAGCACGTCTTCATGGGAGGAAATCGGAGCACCCGGAGGAAAGCCACGCAGACATGGGGAGAACATACAAACTCCACACAGACAGTGACCCAAGCCGGGAATCGAACTCGGTTCCCTGGCACTTTGAAGCAGCAGTGCCAACCACTGTGCTACCGTGCCACCCAGAACAGGCAGCTGATCCAATACTGCCTGACTTGAATTTCTACCCTAGGCCTCCAAACAAGCATAGGAGAGAGTAAGGCACAGCACAATATATAAATGGAGGAGAGCAGTGAACAGAATAAGGTTTCGTTTGGTTCTTCCAGAACCCAGAAGTAAAAGCGCCTTGTGAGAATGAGAGGTGCAAAGACTCTGTACAGCGATTTAAAATGAAGTAATTTAACTATGGATTGCCCCACTTCCATTAACATTTTGGAGCGCGTTTTAAATTCAGGTCTTTATTGGGTTTAGCCTATCGACTGACATGCATTAAACCTCTGAACTGCTGGTGGTCACTTTCTGCTTTGCCAGTTTTCTGATCGACAGAGACCTCCAAAGTAGTGACATTGTCAAATTCTTCCTGACAGAATATTAATGTTTGCTGTCAGAACCAATGTAGTGAGTCCCAACTGAGTGAAGTTACAACACAGGCCCCACAATGTGGGAAACAATTGTGCAATTTAACACTTTAAGCAGCTGGGAACGGTTAAGGGCCCCATCCATGTAGAAGAAGTTATTAGATTACTCCGTATAAGACCTTCTCCAGAAGAAATGTGCATCACTAAGACTCATCTTGGCAGAGGATCAATTGGCCCTTTATTGTTTTGATAGCTTCTTGCCACAGAATCCATGCCTATTAAACATTATACAACATGAAAGGTCAGGCAGACATTCGGTTATTTTGCAGTAGTTATTCTTTTTGTTCAAGTCCTTATTTCATAGAATCCTTACAGTACAGGAGGAGGCCTTTCGGCCCAACGAGTCTGTCCCAACCACAATCCCACCCAAGCTCTATTCCCGTAACCCCACACATTTAGCCTGCTAATCCCCCTGACACCAAGGTCAATTTATCATGGCCGATCAACCTAACCCACACATCTTTGGATTGTGGGAGGAAACTGGAGCACCCGGAGGAAACCCACGCAGACATGGGGAGAAAGTGCAAACTCCACACAGACAGTGACCTGAAGCTGGAATTGAACCTGGGTCCCTGGCGCTGTGAGGCAGCAGTTCGAACCACTGTGCCGCCGTGCCACCCTAACCAAGACCGTCAAGCATAGCTCGAGGTCACTCAGTTTATTGGTCATGTACACAACCTACGGACCAGAAATTGGTCATCTCAGCGTTTGCTAAATTCACAAACACATCACCACTCAGTCAACTAAGCACCCTTTCCAGATGTATCACGGCTTGGTATGGCTCCTGCTCCGAACAAGACCGCAAGGAACTACAAAGGGTTGTGAACGTAGCCCAGTCCATCACGCAAACCAGCCTCCCATCCATTGATTCCGTCAACATTTCCCGCTGCCTCAGAAAAACAGCCAGCACAATAAAGGACCCCACGCATCCCGGCCATATTCTCTTCCACCTTCTTCCATCAGGAAAAAGATACAAAAGTCTGAGGTCACGTGCCAGCTGACTCAAGAACAGCTTCTTCCCTGCTGCCATCAGACTTCTGAATGTACCTACCTCATATTAAGTTGATCTTTGTCTACACCCTAGCTATGACCGTAGCACTACATCCTGTACCGTCTCCTTTCTTTCTCTATGAACGGTATGCTTTGTCTGTATAGCACACAAGAAACAATACTTTTCACTGTATGCTAATATACGTACCAATAATAATCAAATCAAAATCAAACTATCAGGAACCTAGAACATACTACCACACAAGTTGCAAAAAGGTCTGAGTGAACAGTCAGAATGACCAATCAATGACACCGTGTACAGATATCCATCTACCTTCAAATGCGACCAATGCACGGCGTTATTTCTTATTTTTAAACTGTAAAGAGAATACCTTTTCCATTAATGTTATGAAACAAAAGCAAACCGATTTATTTAAATATACATTACAATACTGAACTGAAAACTCTCTTGTCCACGGGCATCTCGAGTTATATTGTCCAAGTTCACACCATTGATTTCTGTACCTTTAACCAATACCAGTTTATACTGTACTCTGTCTATGCCAGCCTTGTTAAAAATAAAACATTATTTATCTGTACGTTCCTTTCAAGACTTAGAAAAGAAAAAGCAAACTACAAAGCAACCAAATTGCGACATCAAGCATTTCTGAAAGTAGAACCACATTTCTGATGAGTGCAAATGATTCTGATACATTAAAGAACACTCAAATTTAAATGTCTATTAAAGGACACGGAGTGTGAGCCAAATCTGCATTTTTCAATATTTGCATAATTCTGTTTTGGACTAAATACACAATATAAAATTCCCTCTGCTCCTTTACTTACAGAGTTAATTAATCACAGCCAAAAAAAACAAGCACTGAAGGTACCCAAGTGAATAGTGAAGGGGGAGGGTGGAGTCAAAGCAGCTCTTACCAACCAGGAGAGAGGACGTTGCACAGTTGTGAGACCATCTGTGGTGAACCATCGTTGGTTCACCACTGGGGTTGTTATTGTATTACTGTTGGGCTAGGGTGTTGTTGTTATGGGGGTTGTACTATGTTGTTGGGATAGGGTGTTTACCTGTCCTAAGTGTTATCATGGCACACTCCAGTGGGGTCCCGCCTCCGGTGGCAGGGTATAAGACCCCCTGCTCCGGCAGGACCCCTTCAGTCTGAACGGGTGAATTTGTGTTAGTAGTTTCATTGTTAATGTATTAAAGCCTTCAGTTCTAAAGCCTTGTTTCCGGGTGCTCATTGAGGTGCATCAATTTAATACATTAACTGAGAATATGGAACAGATCCTAAAACCGGATCGTCTGACACTGGACCCACGTGCGGTCGGTGCAGCTAACACGTTCGAACATTGGTGGAAGTGCTTCGAGGACTACCTGGCAGCCTCGGTAGCTATCACTACAGACAGTGATAGACTCCAGGTCCTCCACGCAAGGGTAAGCGACACGATTTACCTAGCCATTCGTGCAGCTTCCACTTACCAGGGTGCCGTCGAGCTCCTAAAGAATAGGTACATTACGCCACCCAACGAGATTCACGCTCGTTATCTCCTCGCTACACGACGTCGGCAGTCGGGCGAGACCATAGAAGACTACGCCAATGAACTCCTGCAGCTTGCCAGGGGTTGTGACTGTAAGGATGTCTCCGCCGAGCAGTACATGCAAGACCTCGCCCGAGACGCGTTCGTAGCAGGGGTAGGGTCCTCGTACATCAGACTTAAATTATTAGAAAAGGGGAAACTCAACTTGACCCAGGCAATGGGGATGGCCGTGAGGTTGGAGGCGGCGTCGAAGAGCTTGGCGCTGTACCCCGAGGACCACGTGCAGTCAACGTGGTTGGAGCAAGCTCTGCTCCCTCCTCGCCCCGCGAACCCGCGCTCCCAGATCGATTCGACGACGGCGGCAGCTCCAGGTGGCCAGCGATGCTATTTTTGCGGTGGGGCCAAGCATCCACGGCAACAGTGTCCGGCAAGAACGGCAATCTGCAGCCAGTGCGGTAAAAAAGGCCACTACGGCAAAGTCTGCAGATCCAAACCTAAAAACGGCAGTGCAGCTTGTAACCCTCCAGAACGGAGACCATCTCTTTCGGCGCTGCAGTACCCACGAGGTCCGACCACGTGCGATCTCAGGACGGCGCCATCGTGGCAGACAGAGGAGGAGGAAGACCACCAGGAGTCGCTGCGCTTGGAGCCCTCGGCCACATGCGATTCATGGGGGCGGCCATCATGGTCCACGACGACTAGGAGCGACCAGCAGGGGTCCTCAGCATCCACATCGGCAGCATGCAGCAGCGACCAGCAGGGGTCCTCAGCATCCACATCGGCAGCATGCAGTGACACCCAGGGGCCAACGGTGGCGTCGATCTCTCTGGATCAGACCAGGCACTACAGACTGGAACATTCTATGATGGAGGTAAAGGTTAGTGGCAGAACTGTAAATTGTCTGTTTGACAGTGGGAGCACCGAAAGTTTCATACACCCTGAAACTGCTAAAAGGTGTGGACTCCGGGTTCTCCCTGCCAAACAGACAATTTCCATGGCATCACAGTCCCGGTCTGTACCGATCCAAGGACAATGTATGGTAACTCTTGAGGTACAGGGCACAGTTTACGAGCAATACAGGCTCCTTGTGCTACCTCACCTTTGCGCGCCAATTCTCCTCGGACTAAACTTTATGGCCCACATGAGGAGTGTGATCCTACAGTACGGTGGGCCACTCCCTTCACTGGCAGTAGGGAACCAGCCGCAGCCTCCAAATTGCCCAAAGCGCCCCGCGTGCAATCTATCCACCCTGAAGATCACGACACCATCCCTTTTTAAAAATCTGGTACCTGGCTGCAAGCCCATCGCTACTAAAAGTAGGCGTTACAGCGCTGAGGACCGGATCTTTATTAGATCTGAGGTTCAGCGGCTCCTCAAGGAAGGGATCATACAGGCCAGTGCTAGTCCGTGGAGAGCGCAGGTCGTGGTAGTCAAAAGTGGGAACAAACCTCGGATGGTCATCGACTATAGTCAGACCATTAATAGATACACGCAGCTGGATGCGTATCCTCTCCCGCGCATTTCTGATATGGTCAATCAGATTGCGCAGTACCGAGTGTTTTCTACCATAGACCTTAAGTCCGCCTACCATCAACTCCCCATCCGCCCAGAGGACCGACAATATACGGCTTTTGAGGCGGATGGTCGTCTATACCAATTCCTCAGGGTTCCATTTGGTGTCACCAATGGGGTCTCGGTCTTCCAGCGTGCTATGGACCGAATGGTGGACCAGAACGGGTTGCGGGCTACCTTCCCGTACCTGGATAACGTCACCATCTGCGGCCATGACCAGCAGGACCACGACACGAATCTCCAACACTTTCTACGCACTGCATCTCGCCTGAATCTGACCTATAACAGGGAGAAGTGCGTATTCCGTACCCGTAGGTTAGCCATCCTCGGATACGTGGTGGAAAACGGGGTCATTGGCCCTGATCCAGACCGTATGCGCCCACTCACTGAACTTCCCTTGCCCGCTAGCACGAAAGCACTGAGGAGATGCCTCGGGTTCTTTTCGTATTATGCACAGTGGGTCCCCAACTACGCGGACAAAGCTCGTCCGCTCATTAAGTCCACGACCTTCCCACTTACGCCGGAGGCCCAATTGGCCTTCAAGGTTTTGAAAAGCGACATCTCGAAAGCCACGATGCACGCGGTGGATGAATCCATCCCTTTCCAGGTGGAGAGTGATGCATCGGACTTCGCCCTAGCCGCCACACTAAACCAGGCAGGCAGGCCCGTCGCGTTTTTTTCCCGCACCCTTCAAGGCCCAGAGATTCAGCACTCAGCGGTGGAAAAGGAGGCTCAGGCCATTGTGGAGGCAGTCAGACACTGGCGCCATTACCTGGCAGGTAAGCGGTTCACCCTGATCACGGATCAACGATCCGTGGCGTTTATGTTCAGTAACACGCAGAGGGGCAAGATCAAGAACGATAAGATCTTGCGGTGGAGAATTGAGCTCTCCACCTATAATTACGATATTATGTATCGTCCAGGGAAGCTCAATGAGCCCTCGGATGCCCTCTCGCGCGGAACATGCGCCATCATGCAGGAGGACCGCTTGAAGGCTCTCCACAATGATCTGTGTCATCCTGGAGTCACCAGACTCTACCACTTCATAAAAGCCCGCAACCTACCCTACTCGGTGGAGGAGGTCAGGTCAATTACTAGAAGTTGTCGGATTTGCGCAGAATGCAAACCACACTTTTATCGACCAGACCGGGCACATTTGGTCAAGGCCACTCGCCCTTTTGAGAGGCTGAGTGTAGATTTTAAGGGCCCCCTTCCCTCAACGGATCGGAATGTCTATTTTCTTAACATAATAGACGAATTTTCCCGGTTTCCGTTTGTTTTCCCCTGTGCGGACACGTCGACTGCCACCGTCATCAAGGCATTCAGTGAGCTTTTTACCCTGTTCGGGTACCCCTGCTATATTCATAGCGACAGGGGCTCGTCGTTCATGAGCAACGACTTGAGGCAATTCCTGCTCTCATTCGGGATTGCCTCTAGTAGAACCACGAGCTACAACCCTAGGGGTAACGGACAGGTGGAAAGGGAGAATGCTACAGTCTGGAAGGCTGTCCTACTGGCACTGAAATCCAAGGGCCTTCCAGTCTCCCGGTGGCAGGAGGTCCTTCCAACTGCGCTCCATTCTATCCGCTCCCTCCTGTGTACGGCAACCAATGCTACTCCCCACGAGAGGATGTTCTCATTCCCTCGGAAGTCGTCCTCGGGGACCTCATTGCCAGCCTGGTTGACGTACCCAGGACCCGTCCTTCTGCGGCGCCATGTGAGGGCTCGCAAGTCCGACCCCTTGGTCGAACCGGTCCAACTCCTCCACGCCAACCCTCAGTATGCCTATGTGGCATATCCTGACGGGCGAGAGGACACTGTCTCCATTAGAGACCTGGCGCCCGCAGGGGACGTAGCAACTCCTGTCGCTCCTATTCCCCCAGTCACAGATCCACTACTCCTCATTACTTCCCCAGACGTGGCGCGGTCAGCACCGGGACCAGTGCATAACACTTTTACTCCCATGTACAGCTTGCCTGAGACTCGGAGATCGGCGCCACCGTCATCACCACCACCACCACCACCAAACGTTCCAGGATCCCCTACACCATCGCCTCATCAGGGCCGGCCGGCCCGGGAGTCTTTGAGGGGACAGCCAGATGTTGTTTTGAGAGAGCCACCGCAAGCACCTGCTCCGGTTTCGCAACCGGTGTTGAGAAGATCGCAGCGTCGGTGTGGTCCTCCAGACCGTCTGGACTTGTGAATCCTGTTATTTTTTTTGTCATTGTCTGTTTTCATCCACCCCGCCACCTTTGGTTCCTAAAGGAGGGGTGAATGTGGTGAACCATCGTTGGTTCACCACTGGGGTTGTTATTGTATTACTGTTGGGCTAGGGTGTTGTTGTTATGGGGGTTGTACTATGTTGTTGGGATAGGGTGTTTACCTGTCCTAAGTGTTATCATGGCACACTCCAGTGGGGTCCCGCCTCCGGTGGCAGGGTATAAGACCCCCTGCTCCGGCAGGACCCCTTCAGTCTGAACGGGTGAATTTGTGTTAGTAGTTTCATTGTTAATGTATTAAAGCCTTCAGTTCTAAAGCCTTGTTTCCGGGTGCTCATTGAGGTGCATCACCATCACACCAATATCCGTGCATTACCCCCACCCCACAGCCCTGGACATTTCCCCACAGGCTTCTTTTACCTTATGCCGCTCACAAACCATTCAGATGCCTCACTCATCAGGACGCAGTCACTCTCAGCCCTGTCACATTATCATACAAATGATGCAAAAAAATCCAGCTCAATCTGGGTGCAAAATAAATCTGGAAATATTCTATAAGACCATAAGACCATAAGACATAGGAGCGGAAGTAAGGCCATTCGGCCCATCGAGTCCACTCCACCATTCAATCATGGTTGATTTCAACTCCATTTACCCGCTCTCTCCCCAATAAGACCATAAGACCATTCTCTTCAACATCTGGTGACAACCAAGCCTGGAGATCACTTTGTCCTATATTACAGGATGCCAAGTCTCTTTTACAGTGGGATCTCTACCACAGCCACAAACAGGTCCAGCTCTCACCTGTAGTTAGACAGCACACAATCTTTTGTTTTTATTCATTTGTGGGACATGGGCGTCGCTGGCTGTCCAGCATTTATTGTCCATCCCTAGTTGCCTTTAAGAATGTGATGGTGAGCTTTCAGAGGGCTTTCAGTTGAGAGTCAACCACATTGCTGTGGCTCTGGAGTCACATGTAGGCCAGACGAGGTAAGGATGTCAGATTCATAGAAGAATCATAGAAACCCTACAGTGCAGAAGGAGGCCATTCGGCCCATCAAGTCTGCACCGACCACAATCCCACCCAGGCCCAGATTTCCTTCCTTAAAGGACATTAGTGAACCAGATGAGGTTTTTCGACAACTGACAACGAATTTCATGGTCATCAGTAGATTTTTAATTCCAAATTTTTTTAATCGATTTTAATTCCACCATCTGCCATTCGAAACTGGGTCCCCAGAACAATAGCTGAGTTTCTCGATTATTAGTCTAGCAATAATACCACTAGGCCACCACCTCCCCATGTTCAGCAAACAAACAACCTGTTCTACAGATCTGCTTTTCTCTAGGAAAACAACAACCGCCAAATGTAGTGAATAAAGTGGATGAGCTTGGAGCGTGGATTGCTGCTTCGAATTGTGATGTGGTGGCCATTACGGAGACTTGGATGTCTCAGGGACAGGACTGGGTGCTTCAGGTGCCAGGTTTTAGATGTTTCAGGAAGGACAGGGAGGGAGGCAAGAGAGGGGGGGGAGTGGCACTGTTGATCAGGGATAGTGTCACGGCTGTAGAGAAGGTGGACGCCGTGGAGGGACTGACTACGGAATCTCTGTGGGTGGAGGTTAGGAATAGGAAGGGGTCGGTAACTTTGCTGGGTGTTTTCTATAGGCCGCCCAATAGTAACAGAGATGTTGAGGAGCAGATGGGGAAACAGATCCTGGAGAGATGTAGGAATAACAGAGTTGTCGTGATGGGAGATTTTAATTTCCCAAACATAGATTGGAATATCCCTAGGGCTAGGGGTTTGGATGGAGAGGAGTTTGTTAGGTGTGTCCAGGAGAGTTTCCTGACACAGTATGTGGATAAGCCTACTAGAGGAGAGGCTGTTCTTGATCTGGTGCTGGCTAATGAACCTGGACAGGTGGAGGATCTCTCGGTGGGTGAACATCTTGGGGATAGCGATCATAATTCTATCTCCTTCACGATAGCATTGGAAAGAGATAGGGTCAGGCAGGCTAGGAAAGTGTTTCTCTGGAGTAAAGGGAAATACAGTGTCATCAGGGAGGAAATTAGACGGGTAAATTGGAAGGAGGCATTCTTGGGGAAAAGTACCGAAGGAAAGTGGAGGATTTTCAAGGAATGTTTGTCTGGAGCTCTGCATGACAACGTTCCGATGAGACAGGGGGGTGTTGGTAGGGTACGGGAACCGTGGTGCACGAAGGTTGTGATGAACCTGGTAAATAAGAAAAGAGAGGCGTACAGAAGGTTCAGAGAGCTAGGAGGTGTTAAGGATTTAGAGGAGTATACGCGATGTAGGAAGGAGCTTAAGAAGGAAATTAGGAGAGCGAGAAGGGGTCATGAGAAGACCTTGGCGGGTAAGATTAAGGAGAATCCCAAGGCTTTCTACAAATATGTCAAGAGTAAAAGGATGAGATGTGAAGGCATAGGACCCTTAAAAGGTGAAGGGGGAAAAGTTTGTGCGGAACCGTTAGAAATGGCGGAGGTGCTTAATGAATACTTTACCTCGGTATTCACGGTGGAAAGGGATCTGGGTGGTTGTACTGCTGGATTGCGGAGGACAGAAAGGATCGAGCATGTGGACATAAAGAAAGAGGATGTGTTGGAACTATTGAATGGCATCAAGGTTGGTAAGTCGCCGGGACCGGATGGGATGTACCCCAGGTTACTGTGGGAGGCGAGGGAGGAGATTGCGGAGCCTTTGGCGATGATCTTTGCATCGTCGATGGAGACGGGAGAGGTTCCGGAGGATTGGAGGATTGCGGATGTGGTCCCTATATTCAAGAAAGGGAACAGGGACAGCCCGGGAAATTACCGACCGGTGAGTCTAACCTCAGTGGTTGGTAAGTTGATGGAGAGGATCCTGAGAGACAGGATTTATGATCATCTAGAGAAGTTTAGTATGATCAAAAGTAGTCAGCACGGCTTTGTCAGGGGCAGGTCGTGCCTTACGAGCCTGGTTGAGTTCTTTGAAAATGTGACCAAGCACATTGACGAAGGAAGAGCGGTGGATGTGGTCTATATGGACTTCAGCAAAGCGTTCGATAAGGTCCCCCATGCAAGACTTCTTGAGAAAGTGAGAGGGCATGGGATCCAAGGGGCTGTTGCCTTGTGGATCCAGAACTGGCTTGCCTGCAGAAGGCAGAGAGTGGCTGTGGAGGGGTCTTTCTCTGCATGGAGGTCAGTGACCAGTGGAGTGCCCCAGGGATCTGTTCTGGGACCCTTGCTGTTTGTCATTTTCATAAATGACCTGGATGAGGAAGTGGAGGGATGGGTTGGTAAGTTTGCTGACGACACCAAGGTAGGTGGTGTTGTGGATAGTTTGGAGGGATGTCAGAAGTTGCAGCGAGACATAGATAGAATGCAAGACTGGGCGGAGAAGTGGCAGATGGACTTCAACCCGGATAAGTGTGTAGTGATCCATTTTGGCAGATCCAATGGGATGGAGCAGCAGTATAAAATGAAGGGTACCATTCTTAGCAGTGTAGAGGATCAGAAGGACCTTGGGGTCCGGGTCCATAGGACTCTTAAATCGGCCTCGCAGGTGGAGGATGCGGTCAAGAAGGCGTATGGCGTACTAGCCTTCATTAATCGAGGGATTGAGTTTAGGAGTCGGGAGATAATGCTGCAGCTTTATAGGACCCTGGTTAGACCCCACTTGGAGTACTGCGCGCAGTTCTGGTCACCTCATTACAGGAAAGATGTTGAAGCCATTGAAAGGGTGCAGAGGAGATTTACAAGGATGTTGCCTGGATTGGGGGGCATGCCTTATGAGGATAGGTTGAGGGAGCTTGGTCTCTTCTCCCTGGAGAGACGAAGGATGAGAGGTGACCTGATAGAGGTTTACAAGATGTTGAGGGGTCTGGATAGGGTGGACTCTCAGAGGCTATTTCCAAGGGCTGAAATGGTTGCTACGAGAGGACACAGGTTTAAGGTGCTGGGGGGTAGGTACAGGGGGGATGTCAGGGGTAAGTTTTTCACTCAGAGGGTGGTGGGTGAGTGGAATCGGCTGACGTCGGTGGTGGTGGAGGCAAACTCGTTGGGGTCTTTTAAGAGACTTCTGGATGAGTACATGGGATTTAATGGGATTGAGGGCTATAGATAGGCCTAGAGGTGGGGATGTGATCGGCGCAACTTGTGGGCCGAAGGGCCTGTTTGTGCTGTGACTTTCTATGTTCTATGTTCTAAATATTTAACCTCGTTCTGATCTTTTGTAATCTTGTAAATTGTGATCTCTGGTCCTCCTTAATCTACACCGTGGAAATAATTTGTCCATGCAAGCACAATTGAGTCCCTTCATTATTTTGCAAAGCACCATCGAATAGGCTCCAAGGCGAGATATTTCTTGAAAGTAAACTGATTGAGCTCTTTATCTATCGATCTGATATTGCAAACTGGGAAATGATCCTGCAACCTTTTCCTATGCCTTTTGCAAAGCCACAATGCAATAACTAAAACTTTAACATGATCCTAAATAAAAGGCAATAAAGATCTTGCACAGGAACAACATGGTACATTTTGTATTGTAGAGAGAATTTTCCTGTGCATGGAACACTGTCCCATGGTTGGTTTTTAGATAAAGCTTCACAGCTCTGGTCATGAAACTTTACGGTGATGCACAAGACACCCAGTACTTTTTGTTTCACTTATAAGTGCAGTCCAAATGCACAACACTGCATTTTTCTAAGTTAAACTTATACCCATTCCCCTCAACACATTGAGACCTTCCGGCAATTGTTTAATGTTCTATCCTAACACTTGCACAAAATTTCATACCTGCTGCAAAATTGGGAATCATTGCTTCAACACCTGGATTATTAATAAAAACGGGAAAGTGTCCCCTAAAGGCATCCTAACACGGATCCCTGGTAACCGGTCTCCAAGCAAATCCAAATCAAGTGGCAAGTTTCTGCCAATGGGAATTCTTTAATCAACTGTATAGGTTACTGGCCTCTCTGAAGAGCTCTGCCTGCTTGGCTGTTGGATGGAAAATTAGCCTATTTCCCCAATGAGGGTGCTAGCAGTTATACTGTTCAGCCACTTTGATATCCCCACCCTGTGGATTCAGCTGTCTATCTTTAAATTCCTCATCATTAGATGTTATCATTTTGTATAGCCCCACTGATCTCTGCAAACAATGTTTCTGATATTCACATCTCAATTTCTCTAGATGCCTGCTAATCATGTTACTTGTCTGTTATTTTTGTTTTTGTCTCCAACAATTCACTGTTAACCTTGTTAACTTCAAAGATCCTAACAGATCTGAATGTTAGCACAAATATCCACATGCCCCTTTCAGTTCTCAGTGGTGAGTTTGGGAGGTGACTTGCAAAGGTTAACGGAGAAAAGAAATTGGGGGCTATCTTTACCCTGTAGGATGATCCTGGAGCAGTGTGTGTTCTTGGCAGAGGAGGTCGAAGGAAAAGGTCTCAAAATGTCAAAAGAACTAGGCTAAATTGTTATTTTGTTGGACGGTCTGTTGAAAAAGCTGCAAGGGTAATTTCAACGTGGCATTCATGAGCATGGGGGCAGTCTGCTATTGTAAGCTGTGTAGGCTCCTCATATTTGAGACCTACAAAAGTCTCCTCTCTCAACAGCTGCAAAGGTCTCCATGAAGTTAACTTTGGCAGTTCTGACCCAGCTCCTGGTTGTAAGTCACAACCTGACCCATGAATCCGTATCAGCAAATCTGCATTGCATAAGGCCTCCAGGTGTAAAGCTTCCAAATTTTGTGTCATTTCCTTCCGCCTTGACCGGAACCAACCACCAAAATTTGGTGATTTCAGGAATCATCAAAAGACATCTATCCAATCTCCCTTTAACTGAGAAGTGAACTGTGGTCCTGCTTTTTCCAGAGTCTTCATTAACTCTCCTTCACCAAAAGGCTTTAGTTCGATGTAAATTGCTGGCACCTTATTGAGAAAAGGTGATGAGAATGGCTGGTGTGGACATGATGGAACAAAAAGCCAATTTGCCCACGAGGAAATGCTCCAACAGGTTTGCAAGAGACCGAGTGCAGGAAGCTTCTCACCAAACCTAATCTAGCCTGTACTGGAATTAGAAATACGTTTGATATAGGACTCAGTGCCTAAACTACAAAAACATTTCATTTCTCAAAACCAAACATCTTCCTTGATGAGCAATGTGGTCGGTGCAGACTCGATGGGCTGAATGGACTCTTTCTGTACTGTAGGGTTTCTATGGTAGAAAATAAAAATTTAAATTTTGGAAAAAGTAAATGAGAAATTCAAGTACACCCGGCCTGGAAACATCCGGAAGCATTACACTTAAAGTGGATATCAAGAAAAATTAAGGTTAAAAAAAAAATGGACTTGCTCACGCACACAAAACTACTGCAAATATTCAGGGAAAACCTAACGATTAAATTCTCAGGCGATAGTAGAGAAGGTAAACGAACCTCACCTTCCTCTCCCCCAAGGTTTAGGTCCTGCAGCTGTCTAATTGCAATATCACATGTTCCATCCAGCCGTGAACATCCAGGCAGTCAGGTTTTCGCTGCTCTTCATCTCAAAGTTACAGGGTAAGGATGTTTTCTAACGACAAAGTGCCTCAGCTATGGAAGGAAATGGCAAAGTAGGCCACCTTCCTCTGTTGTGAGCATGTTTCCCGTTGGATATGCAAATACAGGCCACGGCATCAAAGCTGTGAAGATTTCTGTAGTTTATTTATCCTCGTCCAATTCCAAAGGGAGATACATTAAAGATACTTGGAGAGGGGAGGCAGTGAGGGGCGGAGAGAGAGAGAGAGAGAGAGAGACTGGAGTGATGCAGCAAAAGAATTTTGGCTTTGTAGCAGCGCTCTGATGCATTAGTGCAGCTATTCTCTATAATTATTTCATCATTTTCCATTTATCTCGAGTCTGAGCAGAAAGATGTGGATTGCGTGAGAGTTTCAAGTCAAAAAGAGAACCAAAAATGAAATAATTTTTCAGTAGGTTAGTGGTTAGCTGAGTTGGTGGACGAGAATCTAACCTCAAATTGTGGGGAAAAGGACTGGGTGAATTGCTCTTAGTGAACAGAATTTGATATTAAGATTTGGAAAATCACAGTAAGAAAGCAGACAGTTCGGACCGTACAACACTGACCCCTGAAGCACAGACCGTACAACACTGACCCCTGAAGCGCAGACCGTACAACACTGACCCCTGAAGCACAGACCGTACAACACTGACCCCTGAAGCACAGACCGTACAACACTGACCCCTGAAGCACAGACCGTACAACACTGACCCCTGAAGCGCAGACCGTACAACACTGACCCCTGAAGCGCAGACCGTACAACACTGACCCCTGAAGCATAGACCGTACAACACTGACCCCTGAAGCACAGACCCTACAACACTGACCCCTGAAGCACAGACCGTACAACACTGACCCCTGAAGCGCAGACCGTACAACACTGACCCCTGAAGCACAGACCGTACAACACTGACCCCTGAAGCACAGACCGTACAACACTGACCCCTGAAGCACGGACCGTACAACACTGACCCCTGAAGCACGGACCGTACAACACTGACCCCTGAAGCACAGACCGTACAACACTGACCCCTGAAGCACGGACCGTACAACACTGACCCCTGAAGCGCAGACCGTACAACACTGACCCCTGATGCACGGACCGTACAACACTGACCCCTGAAGCACAGACCGTACAACACTGACCCCTGAAGCATGGATTGTACAACACTGACCCCTGAAGCACGGATTGTACAACACTGACCCCTGAAGCACGGACCGTACAACACTGACCCCTGAAGCACAGTCCGTACAACACTGACCCCTGAAGCACGGATTGTACAACACTGACCCCTGAAGCGCAGACCGTACAACACTGACCCCTGAAGCGCAGACCGTACAACACTGACCCCTGAAGCACGGATTGTACAACACTGACCCCTGAAGCACGGATTGAACAACACTGACCCCTGAAGCGCAGACCGTACAACACTGACCCCTGAAGCACAGACCGTACAACACTGACCCCTGAAGCACGGACCGTACAACACTGACCCCTGAAGCACGGATTGTACAACACTGACCCCTGAAGCACAGACCGTACAACACTGACCCCTGAAGCACAGACCGTACAACACTGACCCCTGAAGCACGGATTGTACAACACTGACCCCTGAAGCACAGACCGTACAACACTGACCCCTGAAGCACAGACCGTACAACACTGACCCCTGAAGCACGGATTGTACAACACTGACCCCTGAAGCACAGACCGTACAACACTGACCCCTGAAGCACGGATTGTACAACACTGACTCCTGAAGCACAGACCGTACAACACTGACCCCTGAAGCACGGATTGTACAACACTGACCCCTGAAGCGCAGACCGTACAACACTGACCCCTGAAGCACGGACCGTACAACACTGACCCCTGAAGCGCAGACCGTACAACGCTGACCCCTGAAGCACAGACCGTACAACACTGACCCCTGAAGCACAGACCGTACAACACTGACCCCTGAAGCACAGACCGTACAACACTGACCCCTGAAGCACGGACCGTACAACACTGACCCCTGAAGCACGGATTGTACAACACTGACCCCTGAAGCACAGACCGTACAACACTGACCCCTGAAGCACGGACCGTACAACACTGACCCCTGAAGCACAGACCGTACAACACTGACCCCTAAAGCACGGACCGTACAACACTGACCCCTAAAGCACGGACCGTACAACACTGACCCCTGAAGCACAGACTGTACAACACTGACCCCTGAAGCACAGATTGTACAATCTTCAAAGGGGTGGTGTGAGAGGTGATGTTATAACAAGAGGGTTAGGGGAAGAACAACATGTTAAACTAATAAATGAGGAGCTTAGGACAGTTTTCAGGAAGCTTTTCACAAAGGGAGATCAACGCTTTAAATGGATTCCCAGGTGGAACTGCTCAAAATCCAACAGCATCCTATAATGGGGACCTACAGGGTCATTGCATACGGATGAACTGAGATGACCTCCTTCATTCATAATTATCCTGTGAATGATGTGATCCAGTTGTCAGGGAGAGAATTGCAAAACGGCTAATGCCAGCTAAGGTTCCTGCTTACTACCGAGTGCCTAACCCCCACGCCCCTCATCCTTCTGCTCGATGTACCCATTTGTAGATCCCTCGGGAGGACAGAATCAGATCAGCTGATGGGGCCCATGGTCCGTGTCGAGCCTCACACATCAAACATGGCCAATCAGGGGACGTGCAGGAGGCTCACCCTGCTGTGAAAGTACATTCCAATCTGAATTATCACCTACAGATAAAGCTGTTAAAAACAAAGCTGGATAGCTGATGAATCAAAAAATGATAGAGATCCTCGTGTGTTTCACACTTCAGGAGCAGGGATATTTTAGTCATTTCGATATTAAACATACAGTTATGCGCAAGCAGAAATTAATGACTAACCTTTAATTTTCCTCCCAGAGTGACAGCAGAACTCAGATCAATAGCACTATTTCACCCCTTTCCCCCGTTCCAAAGGACAGGTCTCGAGGTCGCATAAATTGGCAAATTAAAAGTGCATTGGCAATAAAATGCATACCCTTGATCTATTACCCACAGAAAAGGAAGCAGGAAGTCGGCACTAGAGATTTAGCTATGGGGTATTTTATAGTCTATGACCATCATAATGAAAACATTTTTCAAAAATCAATGACACTCAAATTCATTAAATGTTAAGCACTCTGAGCTTATAAATTCTAGCTCGTGAATCGTACAAGCCAGGTTCCTCTTCAAAAGTAAAATATTTCAGGAAGGGGCACTTGATCAATATTTCACACACATTCCACAAATTTATTAAAAGAGAGGCAGCTTTTTAAAGTAAATTGGCGATTATACCACTTAACGAGGACAGATTTCACAAATTTTAAAGTTATTTCCCCAGTTCAGAACCAAGAGAAGCGAGTGCTATTTTAGGACCAATAATTTCCTCCAACTAAAATTCATCTGTGAAGCAAATGAGAGACTGGAAGTGTCGGCCAACTCACTCCTTCAGTTGATGCACTGAAACTGCACCCTGGTCATCTGTCTGCCGACTCATTGTTCATCCTTGTGGGTTGTATTAAGAGAGACAGATAACCAGATGTCAGCGTACAATCCAAATCATAGAGTCCCTACGGTGCAGAAGACAACCATTCAGCCCATCAAATCTCCACCTACCACAATCCCACCCAGGCCCTATCCCCATAACCCCATGTATTTAGCCTAGCGAGTCTCCCTGACACTAATGGGCAATTTAGCATGGCCAATCCACCTAAACCTGTGGACTGTGGGTGGAAACCCACACAGACACGGGGAGAATGTGCAGACTCTGCACAGACAGTGACCCAAGCCGGGAATGGAACTCAGGTCCCTGGTGCTGTGAGGCAGCGGTGCTAACCACTGCGCCACCGTGCCACCTGACATCAGATCATTCTGATTCTGGGTGAAATAAAAAATGAATTTTTGCTTCGTGTGGCAGTCACCTGAATCACTGTTTTCACCCTTTGCCCCCCCAAATTGTCATTGGTAGGGTACAGTTTCGCGGAAAGTGACTGCTGTTCTTTGCTCCTCCCCCAAGCGGCCGTTCTTCACTCAGCCTGGACAGTGAGTGTCAGCAGACTGTGAGCCCAATCAACATCAACATTGAACCCAATCCTACCTTCAGCAACAACATTTACCCACACAGCACCTTTGATGTCGTAAAATATTCTGATGCAACAGGTGCCAACATGGAATTATACAATCCCTACAGTGCAGAATGAGGCCAATCAGCCCATCGAGCCTGCACCAACAACAATCCCACCCAGGCCCTAACCCTGTAACCCCATGTATTTACCCTGCTAATCTCCCTGACATAGGATCATAGTCATAGAGTTTTACAGCATAGAAACAGGCCCTTCGGCCCAACTTGTCCATGCCACCCTTTTTTTTAAACCCCCAAGCTAATCACAATTGCCCGCTTTTGGCCCATATCCCTCTATACCCATCGTACCCATGTAACTGTCTAAATGCTTTTTAAAAGACAAAATTGTACCCGCCTCTACTACTACCTCTGGCAGCTTGTCCCAGACACTCATGTGGTGAACCATTGTTGGTTCCCACCAGGAGTGCTGAGCCATGGTCTGGCCAGTACTATGAGTCTGTAGATATATTACTGTTGGGGTTAGGGTTGGGCTGTTCTACCTGTTAATATAGTCCTATGGTACACCCCAGTTGGCTCCGCCTCCTGGGAGAGGTATAAAGGTCACTGCTCTGCCTGGTGACCCTTTAGTCTGGGATTGTATATTGTATATAGTAGCTCCGTTATTGTTGGCAATAAAAGCCTTTATTTCCCGGGTACATCCTGCCTCCCGTGTGATTTATCGCGCATCAACTCACCACCCTCTATTTGAAAAAATTGCCCCTCTGGACACTCTTGTATCTCTCCTCTTTCACCTTAAACCTATGCCCTCCAGTTTTAGACTCCCCTACCTTTAGGAAAAGATATTGACTATCTAGCTGATCTGTACCCCTCATTATTTTATAGACCTCTATAAGATCACCCCTCAGTCTTCTACGCTCCAGAGAAAAAAGTCCCAGTCTATCCAGCCTCTCCTTATAACTCAATCCATCAAGTCCCGGTAGCATCCTAGTAAATCTTTTCTGCACTCTTTCTAGTTTAATAATATCCTTTCTATAATAGGGTGACCAGAATTGCACACAGTATTCCAAGTGTGGCCTTACCAATGTCTTGTACAACTTCAACAAGACATCCCAACTCCTGTATTCAATGTTCTGACCGATGAAACCAAGCATGTCGAATGCCTTCTTCACCACTCTGTCCACCTGTGACTCCACTTTCAAGGAGCTATGAACATGTACCCCTAGATCTCTTTGTTCTGTAACTCTCCCCAACACCCTATCAACAACAAAGTAAGTCCTGCCCTGGTTCAATCTACCAAAATGCATCACCTCGCATTTATCTAAATTAAACTCCATCTGCCATTCGTCAGCCCACTGGCCCAATTAATCAAGATCCCATTGCAATTGGAGATAACTTTCTTCACTGTCCACTATGCCACCAATCTTGGTGTCATCTGAAAACTTACTAACTATGCCTCCTATATTCTCATCCAAATCATTAATATAAATGACAAATAATAGTGGGCCCAGCACTGATCCCTGAGGCATATCGCTGGTCACAGGCCTCCAATTTGAAAAACAACCTTCTACAACCACCCTCTGGCTTCTGTCAAGAAGCCAATTTTGTATCCATATAGATACCTCACCCTGGATCCCGTGAGATTTAACATTATGCAACAACCTACCATGCGGTACCTTGTCAAAAGCCTTGCTAAAGTCCATGTAGACAACATCAACTGCACTGCCCTCATCTACCTTCTTGGTTACCCCTTCAAAAACCTCAATCAAATTTGTGAGACATGATTTTCCACTCACAAAGCCATACTGACTGTCCCTAATCAGTCCTTGCATCCCTAAATGCCTGTAGATCCTGTCTCTCAGAATACCTTCCAACAACTTACCCACCACAGATGTGAGGCTCACTGGCCTGTAGTTCCCAGGCTTTTCCCTGCAGCCCTTTTTAAACATTTGCCACTCTCCAATCTTCAGGCACCTCACCCGTGACAATCGATGATTCAAATATCTCGGCTAGGGGACCTGCAATTTCCTCCCTAGCCTCCCACAACGTCCTGGCAGACACTTCATCAGGTCCCGGGGATTTATCTACCTTGATGCGCTTTAAGACTTCCAGCACCTCTTTCTCTGTAATATGTACACTCCTCAAGACATCACTATTTAATGTTCCCCAAGGGAACTTGGGGAAATAAGACACTAAGGAGCAATTTAGTATGGCCAATCAACTGCACATCTTTGCAATGTGGCAGGAAATCGGAGCATCCGCAGGAAACCCACGCAGACACAGGAAGAACATGTAGACTCCGCACAGTCACCCAAGGCTGGAATTGAACCTGGGTCCTTGGCGCTGTGAGGCAGCGGTGCTAACCACTGTGCCACTGGGCTGCCCAACAGCTCACCTAAATAATGTTAAATGAGGCCCAACGCCCAACTCCAGGCCAGCAGCGGGCTTCCAGATGGGGACGGGATGCGCTGGTGATGAACTCACTCACCCCTACATGCCGTCTATTTCAGATCGAGAAACAAGCCTAAAGAAATTTCCATTCAAAGAAATGCATTAACACCCATCATACAAGTAATATTATTTGGAAGCAGTTGTGTTTTGCACAGAAATGCACCATCCAAAACCAATGACAATCTTCCCATCACCCAACAGAACTCATACTGAACGCATGGTTACCAGAAACAGCTGCCCATATAAATCAGCAGCTCCCTCCACTCACACGGGTGGTTTTGGTGAGATAAGTGTCTGATCCCTGAAGTTTCCCGATTAAACCTGGTAGGAGCAGATCTGAACCTTATAGACTTGTTTCAGTAGTCAAAGTACACTTTTCAAATTAAAGTAGACCTGAATGTGTGTAAAAAGTGCATAAACTCATAACAGAAAATAGGAGTAGGCCATTCGGTACTGTGAGCTTGCTCTGCATTCAATATGATCATAGTTGATCTTCTATCTGAACACGATAACTCCCACGCTCTCTCCATACCCCTCGACACCTTCAGAATCCAGGAATCTATCTGTTTACTTCTCTAAATCTATTCAGTGACTTGGCCTCCACAGCCTTTTGCGGTAGAGAGTTCCAGAGGTTCACCACCCTCTGGGTGAAGAGGTTTCTCCTCAACCCGGTCCTACATGGCCGACCCCATGCCCTGAGACTATGGTCCCTTGTTCTAGACGTCCTAACCAGAGGAAACAACATCCCTGCATCCAACCTGTTCAGGCCGGTCAGAATTTTATACATTTCAATTAGAACTCCTCTCATTCTTTTAAATTCCAGTGAATACTAGCCCAGTCGACCCAATCTCTCCTCATACAACAATCCTGCCATCCCAGGAATCAGTCTGGTGAACAGGTACGGTGAACCTTCGCTGCAGTCCCTTCATGGCATGTATATCCTTTCTTAAATTAGGAGACTAAATCTGCACAAAAAGTACAGAATACTCCAGGTGTGGTCTCACCAAGGCCTTGTACAGCTGCAGTAAGGCATCCCTCCAAACGTACTCAAGTCTTCTTGCAACGAAGGCCAATATACTATTTGTCTCCCTAATTGCTTGCTGTACATGCATATTTGCTTTTGGTCATTGTTGCATAAGAACGCCCACGGTAACTTTGTATGTCAACATTTCCATATCTACGACCATTTAAATAAAATCATACAATACGTACAGTGCAGAAGGAGGTCATTCAGTCCATCAAGTCTGCACTAATTCTTCAGCAGAGCATCTAACGCAGGCCCACCCCCAGCCCAACCCTGTAAACCGCCGCCCCCTCCCCCCACCCCATTAACCAACACTTTTACCATGGCTAATCCCCCTAATTTACACACCTTTGGACACTAAGGGGCAATTTGGCATGGCCAATCCACCTAACCTGCACATCTTTGGTTTATTGGAGGAAATACTCAATGCTGAAAGAAGCAAGGGAGGAAATTGCTGGGGCCTTGAGAGAAATCTTTGAATCCTCACTGGCTACAGGGGAGGTCCCAGTGGATTGGAGAATAGCCAATGTTGTTCCTTTGTTTAAGAAAGGTAGCAAGAATAATCCAGGTTAATAAAGGCCGGTGAGCCTGACGTTAGTGGTCGGGAAATTATTGGAGAGGATTCTTCGAGGCAGGATTTATTCCCACTTGGAAATAACTGGACATATTAGCGAGAGACAATATGGTTTTGTGAAGGGGAGGTCGTGCCTCACTAACTTGATCGAGTTTTTTGTGGAAGTGAAGAAGATGATTGATGAGGGTAGAGCAGTGGATGTTGTCTACATGGACTTCAATAAGGCCTTTGACAAGGTGCCTCATGGCAGACTGGTGCAGAAGGTGAAGTCGCATGGGATCAGAGGTGAGCTGGCAAGGTGGATACAGAACTGGCTTGATCATAGAAGACAGAGGGTAGCAGAGGAAGAGTGCGTTTCTGAATGGAGGGCTGTGACAAGTGGCGTTCCTCAGGGATCAGTGCTGTTTGCTGTTTGTAATTGGAGGAAAATGTAACTGGTTTGATTAGTATGTTTGCGGACGACACAAAGGTTGGTGGATTTGCGGATAGCGATGAGGACCATCAGAGGATACAGCACGATATAGATCAGCTGGAGACTTGGGCGGAGAGATGGCAGATGGAGTTTAATCCGGACAAATGTGAGGTAATGCATTTTGGAAGGTCTATTACAGATAGGAAATATACAATAAATGGCAGAACCCTTAAGAGTACTGATAGGCAGAGGGATCTGGGTGTACAGGTACACAGGTCACTGAAAGTGGCAATACAGGTGGAGAAGGTAGTCAAGAAGGCATACGGCATGCTTGCCTTCATGAGCCGGGGCATTG
This sequence comes from Mustelus asterias, assembly GCF_964213995.1. Taxonomy (NCBI): domain Eukaryota; kingdom Metazoa; phylum Chordata; class Chondrichthyes; order Carcharhiniformes; family Triakidae; genus Mustelus; species Mustelus asterias. Next base: position 106,394,693 of record NC_135813.1, read on the forward strand.
AGTCTAAAAATTGGCAAGTCATGTTGCAGCTTTATAGAACCTTAGCTAGGCCACACTTGGAATATAGTGTTCAATTCTGGTCGCCACACTACCAGAAGGATGTGGAGGCTTTGGAGAGGGTACAGAAAAGATTTACCAGGATGTTGCCTGGTATGGAGGCCATTAGCTATGAGGAGAGGTTGGAGAAACTTGGTTTGTTCTCACTGGAGCGACGGAGGTTGAGGGGCGACCTGATAGAAGTCTACAAGATTATGAGGGGCATGAACAGAGTGGATAGTCAGAAGCTTTCCCCCAGGGTGGAAGAGTCAATTACCAGGGGACATAGGTTTAAGGAGTGAGGGGCAAGGTTTAAAGGAGATGTACGAGGGAAGTTTTCTTTTTACACAAAGGGTGCTCGGTGCCTGGAACTCGCTGCCAGGGGAGGTAGTGGAAGCAGAGACGATAGTGACTTATAAGGGGCGTCTTGACAAATACATGAATAGGATGGGAATAAAGAGATACGGTCCCTGGAAGGGTAGGGGGTTTTAGTTCAGATGGGCAGCATGGTCGGTGCAGGCTTGGAGGGCCAAAGGACCTGTTCCTGTGCTGTAATTTTCTTTGTTCTTTGAAACCGGAACGCCCGGACGAAACCCACACAGACACAGTGGAGAATGTGCAAACTCCACAGAGACAGTCTCCCAAGGCTGGAATTGAAACAGGGTCCCTGGGATTCTGAGGCAGTGGTACTAACCACTCTGCCACCGTGCTGACCTTAGTACTCTGCCATTCTATTTCTCCATCCAAAATGGATAACTTCAGATTTATCCATGTCATACTGCATCTGCCAGGTATTTGCTCATTCATTCAACTTGTCTAAATCACCCTGAAGCCTCTTAACATCCTCCTCATGACTCACATTCCTACCAAGTTTCGTGTCATCAGCAAACTTGGAAATATTACATTTGGCTTCTTCATCCAAGTCATTGTTATAATCCAAATCATTGTTATATATTGTAAAAAGCTGAGGCCCAAGCACTGATCCCTGCGGGACTCCACTAGTCACCTCCTGCAACATTGAAAAAGCCTCATTTATTCCTACTTTCTGTTTTCAATCTGCAAACCAATTCTCATTCCGTGCCAAAACATTAGCCCCAATCCCACTGGAACTGCCCATCTGTCAAAAAATGTCAAAGCTATCAAAGAATTGTCAAAGCTCACTGGAACTGTCAAAGTTGTCAAGGGATTTAACTCTGCTAAGCTTTAAATTAAAATAGTGTGGAATTAAAAAATAAATCAGTGCTGGCTATATCATTCTGTGTGCTGACATAAACCTGAGGGTTATCATTGTAGGATTTGTGCTGCATGACTCATTTTACAAACTATTATCAAAGGGAGTGGATGCCTGTTAAGTGAGCTGTTTGATTGGTAGATCCAAGTAGTTATAGAATGGAATGGGTTTTTTTGTAAGTGATTAAGCACTTAAGTGAAATATTTGTTTTCATCAGAGATTGGGTGAAGGAATTTCGATGTATTGACTTTTTAAAAAATCAATGAGTTTTTTTTAAAAATAGTAACATTGTTACTGGACACAACTTTATTTCATATCATCCTGAGTTTTCCCATAGTAGATACTGATCCTGGCACGGAGGGAGTAAGTGCAAAGGATGGTAGGCATGGATTGGCATGAGTTGGCACAGAGCTGTGAGGGACCATGGGGATGGATAGAGGGGCATAAGGAGCGAGTGGTCATGGCATTTTGGGCAAAGGTTGGCATGGATGGCAAGGGAGCCCATTGGAGGGATGGATGGGAGGATGAGATGACATTTGATGAGGGGGGTGGTGGTGGGGACTTCATTTTGTTTTATTGAATTTCTTTCCAGTATTTAACACAGGTGCAAAGGGGCAAGCTTTCCAGCCAGCCAGCCTCCACACTCATTCCAGAGCCATCAGACCAGACATCTTATGCAGCCTGCAACGCTCCCCAGCCCCGACCAAAATTCCCAACATCCAGGTTTCTTTTCCCCAGGTCGGGCTTTCGTAGTCGGGAAATGTCCCGACCCCGTGCACTCGTCCTGGGAGCATATATCCGGGTCTATGGGTCACATCCGTTGTGCAAAAATAGAGAGTGTCCACAAGATTTTATTAAAATGCTGAGGCAACTGAAGAATAAGACTGGATGAAAAGAAAGCTTTTTTCTTTTCGAGGTTCAGCTTCTCTTGTGCGGAAATAATAAACAAAACACCCTGGAAAAGGAGGGTCAAATCAGCCTCATTTTTGTTACTTCACGTATTTCTGCAATGGAGTTTATTTCTTTGTGATTCGAGTGGGCCATCTAAATACAAATTTCAAAATTAATCTCAATTTACGATGTCCGAACAATTCTGAATTTCAGCTGTCAGAACTGTACATCATTTTGTAATATACATTTTGCTGAAAGACTTGAATTATATCCTGTTCATGATGCAATTAAACACTTCACTGGAAATCAATGTAAAACTGATGAGCCCTGAAAATGGTGCATATGGTTTCGAACATTATAACATATTGCCTTCACTGGAAACCCTTTCAGTAGCAATTTAAATCTACTTACAGCTCCTGCTCCTAATGGTAACCCTTCAACAGATCTGTGCAACATGATAAAAAAGTGAACCTTTAAAAAAATTAGTCAACTACTAAATTGTCCGTAATAACAGAATATTTGTGTAGAATCAGCTGGATAATTTGTCCAGATACCGAGCTTCATTTTTCTCCAAGGGTCTCAGTTTACAACAGATTTGCCAGACTGCATCCGAGGACACGACAAGAAATGTTAGAAGACGGCACTGATGAACGCAGTTGATCTAAGGAAACACGCTCATGCCCTTTCAGTATCAGAACAGCAAAGTGTCAGCTTGAGTCACTGTCACCTCCGAGGACTTAAAAGCACATTATCTAGGCTGACACATCAATAGCAGGTTTCACCAGGTTAACAGTAGCTCTCTGGAAATCCTCTCCAATAGCCTCATGAGCAACACAAACCAGCATAATACGCGAGTGCAATCACTGACCACAGACTAGAAATGCAACTGCATCCCAGAGGAATTTGGACTCTTAGTATCTACTTTTAAGGAAAGCTAATAGAATAGACTGGAGGGCTAGTGATAACAGTGGGTAGCATCCCTGCCTCTGAGCCGGTAGCTCCAGGTTCAGGTCCCACCCCAGGATTTAATGATGGAGATGGCAACATGCTAGCAACCTGCTCCAGGGAATTCTAGCTGTGGAAATAGATTTGAAGGCGGTTGCCTCATTTGTCGGTAGGCATGGAAGAGATGATGGATGGATGGAATGGAATAGACTTGGTTAAAAAGCAACAAAAAGGCAGACAGAATGGTCAGCAAGTGTATGGTGGACGTTTCTTACTGTTCAAGATGCTTGGGGAAGGAAAATACCCAACAGGACCGATTAGGGCTGATGATAAACTACAAAACACAATAAATGTGTTCACAAGAGATGGGAGAAACATAAACAAGTTGCTGGACTGTTAGAATGAAAATAATGCCTAAAAGAATTGCATTTCACCTGCAGCAGATCTGAAGGAGAAAAAAATATAAGCAACCCCAGCTTGGAACCATATACAACTTGGACTTTTTTCCAGCTGAGCTGCCCTCCTATGGGGGTTGCTGTGTTGGCTGTGCTGCACTCCAGCAGAGCTTCCCAGCCACACTGCAGCCAGCAATCTCTGGGTGCCCCAAGGCCCATCTCTTGGCAGTACCACCAACAGCTCCCGAGGCTTCACTGAGCCCCAGCCCCCTACACCCCCACGCAGCAGGAAGTGTAGACAGAGTCAATGGATGGGAGGCTGCATGGAGCCAACACTCCTCTTTATCTGCTCCCCTCTGGGCTGCTGTTCACTCTGCCGCTTGAACTGTGTAACCTGCTAATACCTCCCAAAAGGGTCCCAACCCTGTACCTAGCCGGGATCGAGTGTATGAACCCGTGGTACATTGTGTGTCTTGAGTGTTACAATCTCCAGTTAACCAAGGATCACTTCCCATAGGTGCGGAATTACCGTGGCTCAACCCCCTAAAGCACACAGACAAATAGACAAAATATATTTGATTCGATTTTGATTTATTATCACATGTATTAGTATACAGTGAAAAGTATTGTTTCTTGCACGCTATATAGACAAAGCATACCGTTCATCAAGAAGGAAAGGAGAGGGTGCAGAATATGTGCTACAATCACAGATAGGGTGTAGAGAAAGATCAACTTAATATAAGGTAGGTCTGTTCAAAAGTCTGATGGCAGCAGGGAAGAAGCTGTTCTTGAGTTGGTCGGTACATGATTGAAGACTTCTGTATCTTTTTTCCAATGGAAGAAGGTAGAAGAGACCATGTCCAGGGTGTGTGGGGTCCTTGATTATGCTGGCTGCTTTTCCGAGGCAGCAGGAAGTGTAGACAGAGTCAATGGATGGGAGGCTGGTTTGTGTGTTGGACTGGGCTACACTCTAAACCCTTTGTAGTTTCTTGCCGTCTTGTTAAAAGCAGGAGTCATACCAAGCTGTGACACATCTGGAAAGGAGGCTTTCTACGATGCATCTCTAAAATTTGATGAGAGTCATAGCGGACATACCAAATATCCTTAGCCTCCTGAGAAAGTAGAGGTGTTGGTGAGCTTTCTTAACTATAACGTCAGCGTGGAGGGACCAGGACAGGTTGCTGGGTGATCTGGACACCCAGAATCTTGAAGTTCTCGACCATTTCCAGTCCATCCCCGTTAATGTAGACAGGGGAATGTCCTCCACTATGCTTCCTATTGTCAATGACTATCATCTTTGTTTTACTGACATTGAGGGAGAGATGACTGTCATCGCACCATTTCACCCAAATTCTCACACCAGATGAACCACCAACATGGTCTTTGTTGCCAGATAAATCCAGGAAAATGTTGGGAACAACACCAGATATTCTTCATTGCATTTATTCATCTGACCAAAGCATTTGACTCAGTGAAGTTATAATGTGCTGTAGAGGGTGTTCCAACTATTTGCATGCCCAAGAAATTTCATCACAATCCTGCAACTGCTTCATGATGATGCGACTGGAACTGTCTTGGGAGATCCGAAACATTCACCTTCAAAATCCATACGGGAACATCGAGGCTGTGAGATCGCTCCTTTAGTATTTACATTCTACCTTATTCACCTCAAAAATCAACTGTCCTCTAGTGTCATTTGTAAATACCGTCCAGATGGAAAACGATTTAACCTTTAGAACTTCCATGCCAGGAGGTCTTGTGGCACAGTGGGTGGCGTCCCTGCCTCTGAGCCAGAAGCTCCAGGTTCAGGTCCCACCCCAGGATTTGACGGCCAAGGAAGGTGCGTTCATAACAGGAACAAAAAGATTGATGGCAACCTGTAAAATCCTTCCAAACATGCCAATGGCTGACAGTAAGAGTGGGAAAGACTCCTGGTGAGCCATGCTTGATGCGGAGTGGAACATTCAAGTTATAAGCCCCTGGTGACAGACTAGTGACCTGTCCCAGGGAAAAACAACCATTGGAATCAGATGAAAGTCTGCTTTGTGCACCATTAGCGTGGCTTTTAGCATGACTTTAGTGGTAGTTATTGTTGGTGCAGACTCGATGGGCTGAAGGGCCGTTTCTGCACTGTATGACTCTATCAGGCGTGGGAATGGAAACAACAACAACCTCCATTGCAAAATGAAACCAACCTCCACAGACATCCGTGATCTGCAGCCTGGGGATGACCACAGTGTTATTGCCCATTGTATACAGATCTGCAAACTACTCTGGATCCCTTGAAGAAACTTAGTCCGCCCTTGAATGTTGCCAAAATAAAATTCGTATCAACTCACACCCGGTCAGCCAAATATTCAACCTCCCAAAAAAGATGAAAGGGAGACTTTGTAATATGTCGACAACTTCCCACATTTCTGCAGCACCAAAGGCCACCACTGAAGAGACCAACACCTGATCAGCCGCACTTCAGCCTTCAACAAAAGTCAACTAAAATCCTCCTCCAGTACAGAGTAGTTGCTGCCAGTGAGGTTCTGTACGGCACTGACACCTGGACTGTGTATCACCACCATATCAGAGAGCTAAAGAAATCCATCAGCAATACCTCTGCTGCATCCTCTGGATCATCGAAACATAGAAAACTACAGCACAAAACAGGCCCTTCGGCCACACAAGTTGTGCCGAACATATCCCTACCTTTTAGGCCTACCTATAACCCTCCATCCTATTAAGTCCCATGTACTCATCCAGGAGTCTCTTAAAAGACCCTATTGAGTTTGCCTCCACCACCACTGACGGCAGCCGATTCCACTCGCCCACCACCCTCTGTGTGAAAAACTTCCCCCTAACATTTCCCCTGTACCTACCCCCCAGCATCTTAAACCTGTGTCCTCTCGTAGCAGCCATTTCCACCCTGGGAAAAAGCCTCTGAGAGTCCACCCGATCTTTGACTCTCAACATCTTATATACCTCTATTAGGTCTCCTCTCATCCTACATCTCTCCAAGGAGGAAAGACCGAGCTCCCTCAGCCTATCCTCATAAGGCATGACACTCAATCCAGGCAACATCCTTGTAAATCTCCTCTGCACCCTTTCAATCTTTTCCACATCCTTCCTGTAATGAGGCGACCAGAACTGAGCACAGTACTCCAAGTGGGGTCTGACCAGGGTCTTATATAGGGATCAAATGGGAGGACTGGACAAATGCTAGTGTCCTTTTTGAAACCATTCACCTTAATGACTGGAAAGAGCTTACTTTTGACACTTGACGTCGCAGCTCCTTATTTGTGAGACAGCGCAGCAGCAGAGAAGCAAAGAAAAGGAAGAAAATCCTGCACTCCAGATCCCACAACCTTGTTTTACATACTGCCCCAAGTGCCCAAAGATCTAAGAAATCTGCCCGCTCAGGTACATGAAGACCTATGGTAGCACCTTGAGACCCTGAGTAGACATCATCCTCAAGTGGAGGGATAGCCAACCCAACCTAACCTGGACGCCAATAGCAGCTGCTTTGGCAACAATACATGACCACCATGAAGCCATCAACCTCCAGATTAACAGCTGAGTGTAGAATGCAGCCCCTCCCTGCAATCATTGGCTCTTGTCACCACAAACCCAACCCACTGTTTGGTCGAGTATTTCACCCATGAGCTCTTCCAACAAAGAAGAATTATTTGGACTCACGTCATACCTCCAGGTTTAGCTTCAATTTGCACTTCAGTACAGCCGAAGCACCCAATTCCCATTCTCAGTGTTTGAGGAACAGTGTCCAAAGGTAAGGTTAGCTACTGGGACTGCTGACTAACATCACCTAAGTACCAAAAATGAGACAGACACTTCATATATCTTCTGATCAATTTTTCCACGATCCCACCTCTTCAGCATAGAGCCACGATGCCCCTAGCGGAGGGCAGCCATTACTACAGCTATTGATAGCTTATTATCCAAGTCATTGAGGAGAACCCACTACTGGAGAAACTGAATACCTCAGCCATTAATTTTCCACCAATTAATTTAAAAGTCTCCCCTCAAATCTCCACGTTGAGCCCCACACACATTTACACAAAAATAAAATCGACCTTGGAAAGCGCTGTAATTATTGAGAAACATTTGGAACAGGCATTTTAATGAACACTCTTTATAATGCCATCCAATACACTATTGACAGAAAAAGTAAACAAGATGAATGTCACAGGACAACCTTCCCTCACTTCTCTTTCAAAAGAAATGGACTCGGTGAATCTCGCATCTACCTGGAATGCACATCCCGGACAAAATCCAAGTAATGGAGTCCCAGATTTCATGGAAAGCCGCATGAAACACGAACGCCAGAGACAGCAATGCCAATGGATTGTGTCTGTAAAGCCTTACATCAACACGATTCCTTAGTGGTTTTCTTGTGGAAAGAAACTACACTCACATACCTATACTTCAGAATAGGATGTGCATACCAAACAGACTATTAGTCCCAGGCTTAGAAAGAACCAATTGATTGTTTTCAGTACTGGTCTCCAAAACCATTACCATCCAAAGCCCCAAATCAGCTTTAAAAGAATTTGGCATGTTTACAAACTATTTCTGTCACCGTAGAATTAAACGGAGGTTGCAGTGTGTAGCTCACTTCAATAAAACCTTCCGTCTGCACATCGTTTATCAGTTACTTCTATCCCTATTCCACAGTCCAGGCGACAAGGATGTTCTTCATGACATGTATTATTTTTTCATTGACAACATCATAATGGAACCCTTTTGATCATAAAAATGACAGATATTAGCCAACAAAAGTATAATGGTGAATCTCTGAGATACGTATGACTTTCTCATTGTGCTTCATTTCTTTAATAACCTCCCAACTCAGTTCAACATAATGTCCCTTCACTCTCAGTCCATAGAACCATAGAAACGTTACAGCACAGAAGGAGGCCTTTTGGCCCATCTTGTCCGTGCCAGCCTGAGGACACCCAGGTGGCCTTTGTAATCCCACCTTCCTGCACCCTGTCCATAGCCCTGTAGCTTGCAGCACCTCAAGTGCTGATCCAATGGGCTTTCAAATACTGGCTTAAGGCCGTCTGCCTTCACTCAACTGCTCTCCGCAGTTAGACAAATGTGACTCCGTTTAGTGGATGAATGGCCAGCACATTGAAAAAGGTGTCCAACTAACAGTTCAACCTTTTCAAGCAGCATGGAGCAATACAACCAGAAAGTCGTGTGTTGTAAGCGATTCAGAACCATGTGATCAATTGCCATGACACTGAACTCCAAGCCATTGGCAAGGTTGGAATCCTGTTGACTTTGAAGTTCCATAGTTAGCACATTCCAGTCATCTATAAGGAGGAATTAGGGTCAGGAAAACATTCTACGTCTTCGTTCACTGCTGGCATGCAACACCAGGCAGTTTCTAAAATAGGAACACGGTTCTCGCCAGCCAAACATTTATCTGGGTTTGCCTTTCTCATCAGCCCCTTTGCTTTCATCCTCCACAAACTAAAACTCATCCCGTTCTGATCCTCACCAGCTCAGAATCCAGACACCCTTGTGAAGTTTCGCAACTTGGAAAAGACAGAGCAATGTCCCAGAGAACTGACTGTAAGATCTTTATCCTCACACTCAATCCCTCCCAAGATCTCGCACCTGTGGAAAAGCAAATGTTGGATGCGAGACTCCAATCGGAGTCATATTCCTTCTTCCGAATGGGCAGGAGATGGATAAATGGGTTACTCCATGTGTCACTAGAGATAGGAGACACTAACAAAATAAACTACCATTCTGACTGCAGTGATCTCCAGTTATCTGCCCTCTGCATACCCACTATTCCTCTGACATTGCTTTTCTACTCCTTCCTCATTTTCTCCACTATGCTCTGGATTACTGCTCCGCCCTCTGCAATCCCATCCATCAACCATCTATCTTTACACCACCTCCTTCTCTGCCTTATAAGCCTTCCAAGGAAATTTTGCTTTGACTGTGTTTTCAATGTACCTTTCTTACAAGGTGCATCTCTTCAGTTTTCCCTCCTGCACAGTGTCCACTTAATTTGTCTACCATCTTGTAAAAGTGCTCAGGAATTTCTCTTGTGTGACGACTGCTTTGGGAAGTGAGTAGGAGCTGTTATCTGGCTGAACACTGAACTGAACACAACTCAACTTCCACTAGAAATGGGCCACAGTCAAAGCTGTATCCGGGGTTCAGTCGGCATATCGGTTCCTCCGAAGCTCTGGTGAGAAACGGCGGAGCAGAGAACAATCAGATGTTTCTCCAGGAAGAGGCAAGAAGTCACACACAGGAAGTCACCCCTCCAAAAGTGACAACGATGGGTCTACACAGTGGGGAAAAGACTGGGAAGCTGCCTGCATTGTGTTCATTGGATCAGGATACTTGTCTTAAATAAGGAACATTCTACAAGAAAGTTTCAAAAGTCCAACACCCGCCACACAGAAAAAGAACATGAAAATTAAACTCTGGAAGCATCACGTGGACGAGTCCCTGTCCAATCCTGTTTTCACCAAGTAGAAATGACAATGTGCGGAATCTGCACGTTCTCCCCGTGTCTGCGTGGGTTTCCTCCAGGTGCTCCGGTTTCCTCCCACACTCCAAAGATGTGCAGGTTAGGTTGATTGGCCATGCTAATTTGCTCTTTAGTGTCGGGGGATTAGCAGGGTAAATGCATGGGGTTGCGGGATAGGGCCTGGGTGGGATTGCGGTCAGTGCAGACTCAGTGGGCCGAATGGCCTCCTTCTGCACTGTAGGGATTCTATGATATTTCTGTAGGTTCCTAAGTACATACTTCATTTGTGAGGCTTGTGCTCCCCTAAACAAGAACAAACTCAAATCTTCACTTTCTCCCCAGCAATATGAACTTTCAATTCCAATGGAACATGTTGAATTTTCCCAGGTCAGCCTCAGCATTCACTCACAGTGCAGCTCAAACCACACACTTTTTAACACGTGTAATTCTAGAGTCGTTCTGTCTCAAGTGCATTTTCCTCAGTGCTGTCATTCATCTTTTCATTCCAGGCACTTAGCATCACTATTTTTACTGATGAAAACCTTTGAATATTGTAACAGAAGGCGGCTAACTTTTAAGCCAGGTTACCAAACAGTTCTTGTTAATAAATAAAAATAGCTTTCCTAGCAATGTGAAAGTTGATCTCCAGAGTAATTCAGCAGCCTCAGGACTGCAGTGCTAATTACTCCAGCAAAAATATTCAACTATTGTGGGACTACTCATTTTACATTACCAGAGTCCCACATGAATATAAAGTTAAATTTTATTTATCCATCACACAGTAGGCTTATATTAACACTGCAATGAAGTTACTTGAAAATCCATGAGTCGCCACACTCTGGAGCCTGTTCGGGTACACGGAGGGAGAATTGACCATGGCCAATGCACCCAACCAGCAAGTCTTTCAGACTGTGGGAGGAAACCGGAGCACCTGTAGGAAATCCACTGAGACACGGGGAGAACGTGCAAACTCCACACAGTGACCCAAGCCAGGAATCGAACCCGGGTCCCTGGTGCTGTGAGGCACCAGTACTAACCACTGTACCGGCCGTATGCCTGATGGGAGTCTACTGAAGTGTTCGGTGCCTTTCCAAATGAACCTTTTCCCTTTTGGTCAGGCACAAGCTAGGGGCTCCCATGAGTCGGCAGGGATACTTTGATCTCTTCAAGAATACTTTGAGGACATCCTAAAGTGTTTCCGTGTCATCGTGGGAGTCTCCTGCTGTGACCTGATTTCTGAGTAAAGCACTTGCTTCAAGAGTGTGGATTCAGACAGAGGAACAGCGTGCCCTGCCCAGCTCCGTACACGTACACGTACACACACACACACGTACACACACACGTACACACACACACACACACGTACACGTACACACACACGTACACACACACGTATACGTACACACACACGTACACACACACGTACACGTACACACACACACACGTACACACACACACACGTACACACACGTACACACACGCACACGTACACACACGCACACGTACACACACGCACACGTACACGTACACACACACGTACACACACACGTACACACACACGTACACACACACACATGTACACACACACACATGCACACACACACGTACACACACACATGTACACACACACGTACACACACACACACGTACACACACACACACATGTACACACACACGTACACACACACACGTACACACACACACATGTACACACACACGTACACACACACGTACACACACACATGTACACACACACGTACACACACACACGTACACACACACACACGTACACACACACACACGTACACACACACACATGTACACACGCACACATGCACGCACACGTACACACACACGCACACGTACACACACACGCACACGTACACACACACTCCAGTATCTTTTAAAGGATAGGGTTTCAATCATCCCTCTGCACTGGGTTCATATCAGGACTGGTAGAATGAGATTCCTGAATCTCAGGTCATCAAAAGATTAGCCAACCCCACAATTATCACCTTATTTTGGGACCTTCCAAGAGTCTGGATATAATTGCAGTTATCATGACCATGTATGAATTTTACACACTTTATAGCAGGAAGAGGATTCTTCTTGAGATGAATGAGGGGAGAAATTCCTGTTGGGGTATGAACAGTGCGATATCCCAAATTTTGTTGAACCAAGACCTCGTTCCCTTGGCGAGTGTCCTCCTATCCAGCAGGCAGCTGGTCTCAGTATGCACGCATTCATAGAATCACTATAGTGCAGAAGGAGGCCATTTGGCCCATCGAGCCACCACCGACTCTCCGACAGAGCATCTTACCCAGACCCACCACTCACTCTATCCCCGTAACCCCATGCATTTAGCATGGTCAATCCACCCAACCAGCACATCTTTGGACTGGGAAGAAACCGAAGCCCCGGTGGAAACACCCGCTGACACGGGGAGAACGTGCAAACTCCACACAGTTATTCAAGGCTGGAATCAAACCCGGGTCCCTGGCACTGTGAGGCAGCAGTGTTAACCACTGTGCCACCGCCCAACATTGTCAGGAGTGTTGTAGCAGTAGCTGCAGACTAAGGGCTCAGCACTAAGATTTGGTGAGTGAAGACTGCAGTAAGATGGATCATTCCAGATAGATTTATTGATAAAGCTCTTCAGGCAACGCTGCATGAAGTGAGGTTGAGGAAGTCAATTCCTGCACAGCACAAATGGAGGTTACCATTCAGGACAAACCTACACTGAGTCCATTCAGACCATCCCCCCTCCCTGCCCCTCCCAAGCATAAGAGGCTGTACATGTGCCTGAAAGCAGACAAGACCAACCAGCCTCCACAGCAATGGATGCAACAGAAACAGCAGCACGGTTATCTCAGGAACCAGTATAACAAGGTGTCTGCAGCCTAATGATTCTCATTGAAATCCAGTTACAATACTGCTCCATTCACTAAGGAGCTATTGAGAAGTTATAGGTTAGGAATATGCACAATACCCAATGCGAAAAGGGCACATCAGCAGAAAACTTTGTCTCAGCGTTCCCAGCAGTTAGGTTATAAATTGGTGATGCCATCTCTGAGCAGCAGCAGAGTAAAGGATAGGCGTTCCTAATTACTGAGGTAAGCAAAGGTCAACTTATTTTATTGTGTAATCTGGACCGTATGGTTTTAAAGGTTGGTGGTAATCTCTTGTAATAACTTACCACAGGGAATTGGATAAATACTTGAAAGGGAAAAAAATTGCAAGACTATGGGGAGAGAGAAGGGGTCTGGGACTATTTGGATCGCTCTGTCAAAGTTCCAGCACAACGGACCGAATGGCCTCCCTCCTTTGTGCTGTACGGTTCTATTTTTTGGCATGTGGACAGGCTGATTCCTTACATAACACACTCAGGCACTTAGATACCACCAGATTGATACCATCATACTGTACAAAATGGGAGCATGTGGAATCATAGAATCCCACAGTGCAGAATGAGTGCACCGACTCTCCGACAGAGCATCTTACGCAGGCCCACCCCCCCACCTATCCCCGTAACCCTGCTCATTTACCCCCACATTTACCCAACCTACACATCTTTGGGCACTAAGGGGCAATTTAAAATGGCCAATCCACCTAACCCACACATCTTGGACTGTGGGAGGAAACTGGAGCACCCGAAGGAGACCCATTCAGACATGGGGAGAACGTGCGAACTCCACACAAACAGTTATCCAAGGCCGGAATTGATCCCTGGGCCCTAGCGCTGAGGCAGCGGTGCTAACCATTGTGCCACCGTGCCAGCCCTTTTGCACTTTTGGTCCAATCACCCAAATCAAATCAAGACATTAAAGGCTGTGAGTGCCACCAAAGTATAATACAACAAGGTAGTGAAAAATATTCAGCAATATGGCCTTTCTGTTCCCTTTCTAATGTAAACCATGTTACTTTCTCTTACACCTACCCAAAGAAGGTGTGTGAGTATTCTCACTAAAACTGGGTTCCTTTGCAGGGAATGGAAAGCAACTAGTTTCCTGCTTTTATCTTCCCCGCTTCAATAAGACCCTGGGCTGTGTAAGCGGAATTATGTCGATGGTCCACCAGCCTTGTCTATCTCTAACTCACCACTAACTGTTGCCAATATGGATTTGGCAGCCAGATGCTGTTTGAAGGGCACCTGTTTGACAAAAAGCCAATTTACCATCACTATACAACAACAACTTATGTTTACATAGCAGCTTTAATGTATTAAAACGGCCCTCAAGGGAGCATTATTAAACTGAGCCACGTGTAGAGATAAGAGATCAGATTCCACACTGGAGAAAGTCACAATTCCCAAGACTTTCGAATGCATTCCACTACAACAACAACCTCAATCTATATAGCACCGGCACCTTTAACATCCCAAGGTATTTCGCACGAGGGCTACCAAACAAAATTTGACACCGAGTCACAGAAGCAGATATTCAGGACAGGTGACCAAAAACTTGGTCAAAGAGGTTACGGTAGATAGGTCTTGATGAACGTCTTAAAGGAGCAGAGACAGGCGGAGATCAGAGAGGATTAGGGAGGGTGTTCCAGAGCCTGGAGCCTAAGCAGCTGAAGGCACGGCCACCCATGGCAGAGTGACGCAAAGGGCAGCAGAAGAGGCCAGAGCTGGAGAAACACAAGAGATTTGAGAGTTACGGTTATTTGAGAGCTTATTTTTATTCATTCCTGGGGCAGGGCCAGCATTTATTACCCATCCCTAGTTGCCCTTGGAGGGCAGTTGAGAGTCAACCACATTGCTGTGGCTCTGGAGTAACACGTAGGTCAGACCAGGTAAGGGCAGCAGATTTTCTTCCCTAAAGGGCATTAGTGAACCAGATGGGCTTTTTACAACAATCAACAAGAGCTTCATGGTCATCAGTAGATTCTTAATTCCAGACATTTTTATTGAATTCAAATTTCACCATCTGCCGTGGTGGGATTTGAACCCGGGTCCCCAGAACATTAGGTGAGTTTCAGCATTAATAATCTAGCGATAATCCCACTAGGCCATCGCCTCCCCATAGCTGAGAGAGAGAGGGAGGGACAAGAACAAAAGCAAACACCATAATGGAGCTGAATATAAACACGGGCACAAGGAGGCAGGAGGGGGAAATCAGTAACAGAGACACGGAACTGGGGAGGCCAAGAGGAAAAACATTCAGTCCCTCTGTCCCACTTCAATTAATTGCAAAAATAACAGAAATTACAGGTTAAAACATTACCTCCCATTACTGTGCTGCCGAAGGCTGGATTCCAGAGTCTGTGCTCTAAGATGAGGCTGTGTATAATCTCAAGATTTCACACTAAGAATATTTAAATGGCAATGGTATCCATTCATTATTAATTTCAGCAGACAAAGCTACGTATTTAATCATGTAAATCTTGCTGAGCGTTTGCCTGAAGGGAATGATTTCATAATCCATTACAGCCTTTAAAACACCCCACTTCCCTCCATCTACATCAATGCTCCGCCAACAACTTGAGAGGACAGAGAACAGGAACATTCATGGAAGGTTGCCTTGAAGTTTGAGATCTATTTAACAATGTCGGACGGATTGATTAATGACTGATATGATAAAGACAGGGACAGTCAACATCACAAAGAAGCAGCTTCGCTTCAGCAAGTTATTCATGGTGTGACGCGCTTGGGAATACTGATGTGATAACGGTGCTCAGAAAATGAAAGTACAATCATTCAACTTGGCCTGTTGGTTAAGATCAAGCGCACGGTAGCACAGTGGTTAGCACTGCTGCTTCACAGCGCCAGAGATCTGGGTTCGATTCCCGGCTCGGGTCACTGTCTGTGCGGAGTCTGCACATTCTCCCTGTGTCTGTGTGGGTTTCCTCCGGGTGCTCCGGTTTCCTCCCACAGTCCGAAAGGCGTGCGGGTTAGGGTGCATTGGCCATGCTAAATTCTCCCTCAGTGTACCCGAACAGGTGCCTGAGTGTGACAACTAGGGGATTTTCACAGTAACTTCATTGCAGTGTTAATGTAAACCTATTTGTGACACTAATAAATAAACTTAAGTGCCAGGTCAAGAACAGTGTTTTTTGTCAGCTTAGACCCTGTATGTCTCCCTTGTCTTTCTTTACACTTCACTCACTCTTCTGAAGAATTCTGTCTTGATTACTCAGTAATTAAGTCTTGCAAGATCAAGCACTCGTAGTGACTGGCACTGTTTATACCCCCAAGTCGACTATAATTCCTAATAATGCCTAATGTTCTGGTACGCTCGATCTCCCACATCCTTCCCTGGGAAATGAACACGTTCAGACAAAAGCAGCACCTGGACAGGGACGTGAACCCTGAACCCTCAGACCGACTGAGCCACACAAGCCTAAAAGCCTGCTGCACCTGGTATTGATGTGGAGATGCCGGCGTTGGACTGGGGTAAACACAGTAAGAAGTTTAACAACACCAGGTTAAAGTCCAACAGGTTTATTTGGTAGCAAAAGCCACACAAGCTTTCGGAGCTCTTAGCCCCTTCTTCAGGTGAGTGGGAATTCTGTTCACAAACTCTGTTTGTGAACAGAATTCCCACTCACCTGAAGAAGGGGCTAAGAGCTCCGAAAGTTTGTGTGGCTTTTGCTACCAAATAAACCTGTTGGACTTGCACCTGGTATTCCCAGGCAGTCTCCCATCCAAGTACTAACCAGGCCCGAGTCTGCTTAGCTTCTGAGACCAGATGAGACTGGGCGTTTTCAGACAAAAAGGGATGGTGACAATATTGGTTAAAGAGAGAAAAGAAAAGATGGCGCTGGAGCAATGCGGCTTCTTGAGAGCAGTCCCAGCATGCCCTCTTATTCCATTCTATGATCTTAAAACTGGTCTGTAATTCCTTTAAACTATCTAATAATGTTACATTATATTTTGCACCCTCTCCTGTCCTCCTCCCCTATGTACTCTGAACAGTATGTTTTGTCTGTATAGCGCGCAAGAAACAAAGGATGGGATTCTCCAGCCACGCTCACAATTTTGTACATCCCCAAGGTAGCTAAGAGCACTTTTTCAACCTTTACCCAGCCTGCTCAGAAAGGAAAGGAAAATAGTGAGAAGTACAAATGGGTCTGTCTGTAGTGCTCACATGAAATGTGAAAAGCATTAGAACATCTAAATCCAAAATCAAAGACATTCATTAGAATGTTGATGGGTTCATGTCTCATTCCGGAGACTTCTACACAAACATCTCAATTGAAATGGTACCCATCATTTATTTTCACCTGGAATGGTAGTGACCTGCGTAATACCCCATTGCAACCTGGAGTAGACTCTGAACTGAGCTACTGAGGAAAATGAAACCTTCAGAAAGTATCCAAGTCAACACAGTTTTGGTGAAACTAGGTTTAAGTAGTTCCCCTCTGCAAGTATTTGCAGGGATACAACTCGGAATTAGCCAGTTAAAGGCACCTCAGCATTTCCAGTTGGGGCCATGCAGGTATCAAGCAGGAAGAATCGCAGTCCATGTGTAATGTTTACCCTCCCCATCCATTAATGAGATGGATTGGCTGGTTAATAATCAGTGGCCTGGAGTACTGTGGACCTTCCTGATTCTGGTATCAGATGACTGTGTCTGCTGTAGGCGCCCCAATAGGTTACACTTTGCATCACCAATTGATCCATTGAATAGAATCCCTACAGTGCAGAAGGAGGCCATTTGGCCCATTGAGTCTGCACTGACCCTCCAAAGGAACGCCTTACACAGTGTGGTTGGGGCTCGCTCCTGGACCTGCCCATTAATAGGTCCAGGCAGTGGGCAGTCAAGGGTGTCGTCTGTCAGGAATGTCTGCCCCTCTTCTGTGGCTATGTTTGCTGCTGGTTGTCCCTGGAAAGGGAGCACACGGTTTGCCAGCACTATCGAGGCCTCCTTGCCCAGTGGAATCGTGATGGCTCGGGTGCGCTATCAATCCCTTTGATCACATTTTGTTTTGATGTTTTAAGCTTCCTTTGAGACTCTTTATTTTGATGCAACACCCCTCTGAGGAACTGCATTTTAAATTTAGCCCACAGCAAGTTGATTTAGTTTATTTGGTTAACAGAAAGCAGTGTGGTTGGCTCTTCCTTTCAGAGTGCCCAATATGATCTGTGTAGGTCGGGGAACCCACTCCCTCGGCAGCCATTTTCCTCTTACCGGCTTAGTTTTAAATCTTGCACAAGACTGAAGTACACCTGCCCATTTCGTACCAAGGGCTTCGGAATCAAGAAGAATTGTCCAGGCTCGTTATATGCCACAAGTTTAACCTGCGTTGACGTTTTTCTCTGAGCATGAGCCCGATCCACCAGAATCACCAAGTACTGATTGGAATCAACAACTGGACAACTTCCCTGAGATTTTCCAATCAATACCTTCAAGCTTTACACTTGGGCCCCAAAAAGAATAATACTGCTCCTGGGGAAACAAACCAACATATCCCATTGAATATCCATCCCTCACGAGCCCATGGTTTGAGATGTTAAGTATGCAGCAAACAAGATACCAAGGTGAGTCCATTAGCAACACAACATCTGTGAAATGAGCATGGGGACTTTCAGATTCCTTGGAAC
Organism: Mustelus asterias; assembly: GCF_964213995.1. NCBI lineage: Eukaryota > Metazoa > Chordata > Chondrichthyes > Carcharhiniformes > Triakidae > Mustelus > Mustelus asterias. The sequence continues at coordinate 106,413,241 of NC_135813.1, forward strand.
AGATATTCCAAGTCCATCCTTCACAATAAAATCTAGTACTCCATTGAAGATGACAATCTGACATCTTTACCCCTCTCTTTGTTCGACAGGGATGGGCCCAGCGAGCCTCTCAATCACACCGACACAGTTCCTATAGTCACAATACATGCTCCAGAATAAATCCCAAGATTTGACTGTGAATCGGAAACTCCCAGCTGCCCGAGGGCCACAAGGCAAACAGTTTAAAAGCCTTCTGGAAAATCAATGGCAGCAATTTATGTGGGTTTCCCCTCAGCCTTCTGATGACCTTGACAAGAAGCCACAACTTGTCTTACACGTTCCTCATCTGAGCAAAGTCAGGCTGTTCCTTTCAAGTTACCCTGTAGGCCTCTACACACATCTGTTATCTGTGCTGCAACAATCTGTGAACAACCCTGCGCGGCACCAATACCAGTGAAATGTCAGACTAATATTTAGCATCATTTTGATTTCCCCGTTCGTGTTTAGATGTGCGGGTTAGGTGGATTGGCCATGCTAAGTTGCCCCTTGGTGTTAGGGGGACTAGCTGGGGTAAATGCATGCGGTTATAGGGCCTGGGTGGGACTGTGATCGGTGCAGTCTCCAGGGGCTGAATGGCCTCCTACTGCATTGTAGGATTCTATGATTCTAGATGTACCTTCTCTCTCTGTCAACCATTTCCACACCCTGATGATGCATGGATCAGACTTTTGTCGGTTTTTAGATGTACTCTAGGATCACAGAATGATACAAAACAAGAGGCCATTTTGCCTGAACACAGAATACCTTTTAAAACTCCAAAACCTAATTCGATGTATATGAAAACTGATGGTATTAAATTAAAACACAAAACAAAGTTTAAAATGGACTGGAAATTAGTTCATTTCAGTGGGACAAAATGGGACCAAGTCGCTGGATAAAAAATAGCAAATCCAACAGTGACCAGCAGGGGGAGGTAGCTGAATAAGTTTTGAAGCAATGGGTGAAGGCACTGCATTAAATACATTACAACCAGGAGCTCAGGGGGTGCATTATTTCCACGGAGAGGCAGAAAGGCAGGACTAAAATAAGGCTTAAAAAGATTATAAACACAGATGGGTGGAATGTAGAAGAAAACTGAGAAACAACAGAATTAAAAATGAACATTAGAAAAATAAAGGAAGAGCAAGAAAGAAAACTGGCAGTCAAGAAAAGGAGACACAGCAAAGGAGGAGCGAAGGAGGGGATTGTGACACAAAGATGATTGGGACCCCTCCTTGTACTCGACATGAGGGCATGGTTAGTTTTTTTTTTAAAAACAGTTTTGCAGGGAAAAAGGTGGACGTTACCCGAAGAGAATGTGAAACTGGAGATAAATATTCAAAAGGAAATGATATTAGAAAAGTTAATGGGGCTATACAATAGAAAAGTCACCAGGTTAAGATGGTATGGCATCGCAGAGTACTGAATGATTACCATAAATGTCCAAAAGCATTTGTGCTGAAATGACGAGGAGTGTGGTAAATGTTACACCCCTACTCACGCAGTCAGGAAATAATACAGTCCAACACCGGCATCTCCACATCAGGAAATAATACAGTCCAACACCGGCATCTCCACATCAGGAAATAATACAGTCCAACACCGGCATCTCCACATCAGGAAATAATACGCCAGGTGGTTTGAACTGTGGTGTGGGCGAGTATTTTTTTCATTCATTTGTGGGAATTGGATATTGCTGGCAATGGCAGCCCTCGAGAAAGTGGAGGTGAGTATTCTAGTTTGACATTACAGTCACAACACTGAAGGGACATCCCAAAGTGGTGTTAGGAAGGCAGTTTTGAGGATTTTGACCAGAAACAATGAAGGAATGGTGATATAACAACAATAAGAAGTCTCAAAACTCCAGGTTAAAATCCAACAGGTTTATTTGGTAGCAAAAGCCATTAGCTTTCGGCTAGTGGCTTTTGCTACCAAATAAACCTGTTGGACTTTAACCTGGTGTTGTTAGACTTTTAACTGTGTTTACCCCAGTCCAACACCGGCATCTCCACATCAATGATGTAACAGCAAGTCAGGGTTTGGAGGTGGTTGTGTTCCCAGGCACCTGCTGCCATTGTCCTTCCTGGCAGTGATGGTCGCATGATTGCGAGGCGTTGTTGAAGAAGCTTTGGCAAGAAGTTGCAGTGCATCATGTACACTGCAGCCACTGTCCACTTCTGTGAAGGTAGTTTAAGATGGTCAGTGATTTGGCCTGGATGGTGTCAAAAATGTGCTGGTTAGGTGGGCTGACCATGGTAAATTACCCCTTAGTGTCCAAAGATGTGTAGGTTAGGTGGATTGGCCATGCTAAATGAACAGGGTTCCGAGGATGGGAGTGCACCTGGATAAGATGCTGAGTTGGTGCAGACACAATGGGCCAAATAGTCTCCTTCTGCATTGTAGGGACTCAATGGTGTCAAGCTTTGTGAGTGCATTTGGAGCTGCAGTCATTCAGATAGGCAAAAGGCACTTCATCAGACCAGTTGCATTGTTACAAAATGACTGATACGAAGGCCTAGCCTAGTGGCCCAGAGACACGGATTCCAACCTTGTGACAAGTGAGGGTCTAACCACATCCCTTGAAATTCAACGCCATTATCATCGTTAAGTCCCCCACCATCCTGAAGTTCACCATAGACTAAAAACTGAATTAGACCAGCCACATAAATACCGTGGCTACAGAAACAGGTCAGAGGTTATTTTCAGACCTTACGGAATGTAAGGAATCACAATATAGTCCAAAATAATTAAACACATCGAAATGCAAGAGCAATTTGTAAAGGCAAGAATGTGGTTAAATAATTGTATTTTTCTGTGGGAATCAATGTATCGTTAAAGTGAATGCAGTGAATGGTGTGTGTGTAATTAAGATGTGTATTGTTAAAAATAGACCACTTGGAAATAGATGACCAGAGCACAGAAATCAAAAAGTAAATGAAGGTTTTTCATTTTGGTCGGCTCTGGATAATATGCTATGGCAATCTGTCCTAGAAGTTTTTTCTTCATTAGTGTATAAATTATTTAGAAGTACTTACAGAGGAATGATTTCAAAGCTTGCTGACAATATCAAATCAGGGCACATGACAAACTGCAAAAGAACGTAGGCATTGCAGGGAGACCTAGATAGTACAGTAGATTGGGCAATTAGGAGGCAGACAGTTCAATGCAGAGAATTGTGTGTTTAGGGAAATAAACTAAAAAGCTACACTCAATGGGAAGATTGCCAAGCGAGTGCAGGAGCAAGAAATCTTTGTCCTCTCACTGCACAGAAACCCTAAGATTTTTATGTATTTTATTGAAATCCAAACAGAAAAGGCCATAAAACCGAAACGTAATTTTAGATCTTACTTTGTTACAATCCTTTCAGGGACCATTAACATTTAAAGAGGAATGAGCTGACAGAACTACCCGACAAGATTTCACGTTTTTAAATAAAAACAAACTTTACTGCATACAAAAATAAAACAAGCACCATTAACTTATAGTTTATAAAGCCATCCTCAATTCTATTTGTTACTTACCCCTCCATCCCCAAGTGTTCCCTTATCATATGAAATCTTGAAGGTTCATTCACTTGTCTAAGGACCAACCAAAAAAAGCATGCCACAGCCCTTTGGAATTCACTCTAATTTTCATCAGTATTCCAGCTTTCTCCAAGATACAGGAATTATTGGGATCCTTCCATTGTCTTTTTGCTAAACGACCTTCCAATTTTCCTTACAAATACATTGGGATACGTTTTCTGGTCCCACCCGGCGCAGGAATCGGCATAGGTGGGACAGACAATTTGACGGACTGCTAAAAGTTCCGTGACCTCAGGCACTGATTTCAAGCCTCAGGGTGGCATAAATCGGAAAATTCCACTCCTGATGACTGTGAACTCCTCAGCTTCATGTCCTGTCTGCTGGCAGATACCCAAATACTTTCTCACGGCCTTCCAAGCTAACTGCTGACGGCTTTTCTCTGCAGGGGTCTGTCGGAACCAGTGTAGATTTCTTCCTTTCCATTCAGAAAGCACAAATCTTCCAGCTTCCTTCCCCAATTAACATTCCGCGCAGTGAATGATAAAGTTACTCATTTCTCTGCTTAAGATTCGGGACTGAATAATATTCATCTCCTTTTGCAGCCTCAACTCAGTGAACTGCAGCCTACACCAGAACAAAACTACAACCACCTTTTGTGAGAAACGCACAGATAAATTAAACCACCAGAACCTTCTAACCCTCCCACAATCCACCTCCATAACACCATGTCATGCTTTGGGATGGTTCAAACGGAAATGCAAGCTCATTATTCTTACCTTTAACACAACTCTTTGATTCCGTGACCAACATGAATAATCTATATTTCAAACCAAGTTTTACAACCGTTTCCCCCCCCCTCCCCACCGAGAATTGCTAGCTTTTGGCTTCTTTCATCTGGGAACTACACAAATAACTTAAATATTTTATAGAAGTATGGGTAGACTTCAGGCCCCATTAATAAGCTAAGAGAAAACCCATTATTGCCTACTGCATTCACACCTCCATCTTGAAATGCATCCATTTTTTATACCTTGTAATATCAATGTAGGTTAACTGGATTTGCATTCACGGGAGATGGGTCACTTTTTCTAACATTTAACACTTCAATTTCTAAAGCCAAAACCTACCTTCAAAAACATATGAATTTTGGACGAGATATTTGCAACAGTATGCAGAGACATTGAACAAGGAAGTATTACTGAAATAATAAGTACTCCGAATGCTGGAAATCTGAAATAAAAACAAAAAGAAGATGCTGGAAAAATTCAGCCGGTCAGGCAGCATCTGCGGGGAGAAAGAGTTTCAAGTCGATGGTCTTTGGGGAATTCACGGGAAGGGGGCAGAGAATACAGGTCTGTGATTCAGTGGAGGCCAGGGGAGATAAAATAACAAAAGAATGCAACAGCAAATGCAGTTGCGGTACGGACGTAGTGAGCAACGGCAGGGAGTCGCATTCTGGGACCTGATGCTTTGCCCGTTTCCAGGACCCCTATCCATGCCCGATTCCCTTTCACATCTTTCATCCAGTATTGGGAACCATACCCACTGAGGGCGTCAAACTGTTTTATATTGCTTCAGCAACATGTCTTAGTTTTTGTACTCTCTGATTTCAGTATGATACACTTTACAACCATGGCTTTGTCAGACAAACACACACATCTTAGTCATTCACATTATGCAACCAGCTAAGCTTCCTTGAAAGTGGCCTTCTGCAATATCCAGACAGTAACATCCAACAGACTTGAACCTCACAAGCACCGCAAGCAACAATCCTCAGTGGTTAGCACTGCTGCTTCTCAGCACCAGGGACCCGGCTTGGGTCACTGTCTGTGCGGGGTCTGCACGTTCTCCCCGTGTCTGTGTGGGTTTCCTCCAGATGCTCCACTTTCCTCCCACAGTCCCAAAGACATGCTAGTTAGGTGCATTGGCTATGCTAAATTCTCCCTCAGTGTACCTGAACAGGTGCCAGAGTGTGGCGACTAGGGGATTTTCACAGTAACTTCATTGCAGTGTTAATGTAAGCTTACTTGTGACACTAATAAATAAACTAAACTATGTACAAATGGGAACATCTTAACCTAACAATGATATATTCTACTGGGGCATGACTGTTTCACTTCCAAGTTTAAAAATGACAAAGGTTTGCAATAAATTAGCACCAACCTATTCCCCTCAATAATGCACTATTTCTATCCACATAAGTGGGCTTTGTTAACAGAAAAAATACATTTTACATGGAGTGATAAATATTTTCTAATGTTATATTGAAAGTAACGGCACTTACAAGTGCCCAGCATGCAGCATACAACAGAAGAACAAAGTACTGTAGATGCTGCAACTCTGAAATACAAACAGAAAATGCTGGAAATACTCAGCAGGACAGGCAGCATCTGTGGAGAGAGAAACAGCCAACCCAGGTCCACCATAGTCTGCACTAGTCCTGATGAAGGTCACTGTCGTTGGTTTCTCCCGCACAGATACAACCAGATGTGCTGAGCACTTCCAACACTTCCTGTTACTATTAAAGCATGAATAACCCAGTCCTCCAACCAGCGATCAGACTCCTAGTTAGCCTCACATTCCCCGACAGCAAGAAACCCAGCAACAGCTGCCTGGGATCTGGTTTGGCACAAAATTAAACATGAATTTCTAAAAAAAATTAAAGGCATAATGAAAACATAAACAATTTGCTAAGCACAAAAATATCCATGTTAAAGCATACAAAACTGGCGTAGAAGAGGGTTGCCTTTCAACTTGGATTTTCTGTCATACCTGGGCCCTACTGTGTGGATAGTTTTTGGGGGAGGGGGGTGGGGGGTGTGCACGTGCATCCCGCTCCGAATCTCACCCACACTCATTCTCTCTCACACTCCCCCTCAGACCCAGGAAGTTTAGAGATTTAGTCGCAAAGTGCCCCCCCACCCCACACCTGCACCCCAGCCAACTACCCAGGACATCTCGGATAACACCTCGGAAGGAGGCCCTGAAGAATCCCCTGAGGACAGCACCAGTGATTTGACACAGGCATCAAGCACACAACCCACCAACACAGAGACTATCACCACGGTGGGTCGTGTTAGTGCTGAGGCTTCTAGGTCGCTTACTGGTGAGCACATCAGAGCCACTAATGTGCATCAGGTGGAGGCGGGCACATCCGAGGGCTCAGGCACACTGAAGTCTGCCAGAGGCAAGGATTCAGCTGGCCCCAAGCCAGATGCCGGGCCTCAGGGTTCGTTCATCCCAAAGCTGGAGGAGATGCATCAGAAAACACGGGGAGTTGTGGATGGGCTGTCAGCAAGCATGCTGCAACTGCGAGGCTGTTTAGCGGGGTAGGAATGCTGTCGCAGGTGGTGATGCCGACACAGCGTGCGAACCAGGCCAACACTGCAAGGGTGGTGTCCGCAGTGGAAAGTCTGGGTCAGGGATTTGGCCTCATGGGTGACAGGGTCCAGGCCATCCTGGAAACACAGCGGGCCATGGCAGAGACACAGCGGGCCACGGCCATGAGTGTCGCTGGCATCCAGAAGGCACATTGGTCTGTGGCCACGGGTGTCGGGGGAATGTGGGTGTCATTGCTGGCCATGGCTGGGGCTCTCGCTGGGATTCAGGAGACAACTCAGCCCAGTCTCACAAGCTGATGCTGAGGGGCTCCAGAGCTTGGCTCACTCACAGATTGCTGTAGTTGAGGTCTAACAGAGGTGAGTGCAGAATATCCGATAGAAATACTTATCGCTGAATCAATACCATAAAACCAAAAACAGATTTCCTGCTCATCATCACGTTGCTGTTTCTGGGCACATTATGTGCACAAATTGGCTCCCACCAATTATTATCCTACATTATGATAAGAACTGCTCCTCAAAATTACTTCATTGGCTGTAAAGAACTTTGGGACCCCGAGATGTGAAAGGTGTTATATAAACGCAAGCCTTTCTTTCACAGACAACATTCAATTTTCAGCAAGTTATCTAACATCCAACTTGCATTAACAGTGGGGCTGGGCTTGGGTACGATGCTCTCTCATGCAGACTCGATGGGCCGAATGGCCACTTTGTGCACTGTAAGGATTCTAAGGTTCTCAAGAGCAAGAAAAAGACTGCTCTTGGTGGTTGTGATCCCTCCTCGCCTGAACTCTTCCTTCCTCCCTGCCTACAATAACGCAGAATAGGTGTCTGGATTGTTATTCGAATTCCCCTGACCGAGGCTAACTCCAGTAAAGAGGGGGAGGGGGGGTTGCTGATGCTGCTTGCTCCCAGGGTGTCTTCAGATGAATGTGAAAAATCCCGTGGCACTATTTGAAGAGCTGCGATTTTTCTTGGTGGCCAAGCATCGCTCCATTATCTGCTGTCGCCAAAACAAACAAATTAACCGGCCACTCACATCTTGCGGCTGTTTGAGGAGGGTTTACAATGAAGAATGTGATCACAACTGTCGACGAAACAACAATCCCTCGGCTCCTAAAATAGCTTTGACCAGCGCCTGCAGAAGTGCAAGTATTCATTATTTGACCAGTTGGAAGGTCAGGCAAATAAAACAGAGCTGGTGACAGCGAACAAAATATCTGCAGCCCCAAAATTGAGCTTTTGAAAGAAGCGTCACAGTAATAAACAGGAAAAGGTCTGGTCCCAGTTCCAATATGCTCTGCAATGACCTCTCGAGCGACAGGTTTGAATATCTGCTACAATAAAGTACAAAATCAAAAGTGTCCATCCTAAAATCTCAAAATTAAATGCTTCTAAGATAGTGTTTTTTTTGTAAACCAGAGATTATTCCTTTTGCTCAGCATTATTGATTTATTAAAAAGAAAAAGCAGGTCACGTAGCATGAATAAGAGCAAGATATTTATTGAAGCAGTGATGTAATAGGTGAGGAATGTGTGTTATATAGTTCAGGTGCCATTACACTATGCGGGGAAAACAGATTAATAGTGTTAGATAAATCCCCAGAGACTGATTAATATCCATAAGATTAACTACACAGTTATGGATGAGATGTCACTGCTGAATTGAAGGTGTTTATATGAAGTGCATGTTAAACAATATGAATTGCACTATAGTCTACAGTTTGATATTAATATAACAATTTGGAAACACTATGGAGTGAGGGAGTGTATTTTTGGATTAGCTTTTGTACGAAACATATTTACAAGCAACTAAACAACATCATCACTGCTTGATGACAAATCAGTATTGTAATTTTTAAACGGCGAAAATTTCACTCTTTCAGAAGGTTCAACCATTTCTCCAACACAGCAGACAGGTGAACAACAGTGACGTGCTACAAAATAAGTCACGAAATTTGCATCAGGCAAATGATTTGTTCCAGTGACAGCACTTACTTATGAAGGTAAGATATATTTATTCAATTGCTTTCATCACAGAGGCTTTGAGAGAAATAAAATAATGAAATCCAACGCCTATTCTTCAGAATCAGAAATCTGTTTTCCTTCAATGGAGTGCAACTACTGAAGAAAAAGAAATCTAATAGATTCAGCCCGCTTTCCAACGCACCCACTGCCATTAACAATTCTCCCGAGAGCACCGTGATTCTGGAAACAAGAAACAAAAGAAACGCCCAAAGTAACACACACAGGTGAGAGTAAGAAAGATTTCAAATAACACTAAAGGAGGGGGTGAGAGGTCGTCTGTCTATGGCTGCAGACAATATTTCAGTTTTGGTAAATGTTATTAAGCATTGGCCATCATTCCTGCCCTGAGATTGGTCAGATTACAATACTATGCTAGTGTGTGGGGGAAAAAAATCACATCAATGGTTTGTAATGAGCTGCTGTTTAAATTGTCCACATAAAACATTTTTCTGTGAATATGTTTATTCAAATTTCTGTCCTCAAAATTCCCATCTTCCCGAGTTTACAAAGCTGCTGTATTTCTCCTCGACAGTTGGAACATTAGTGTTAAATGTTTTATACAGTATTACTTGTAAATGGCTATTCTTTTCACCAAATGTCATCAGGCAAGTTGTGGTTTTGTTGAACCTAATGCAGTATTAGCCCTTTCTCTTCCTATTTTCACTTCTATTAGTGAAGCCTGAACGTTTATACTAGTGGGTATTCCATTTGCCAGAACAATTACAGTATGACAAATGGCACATCAATGTAATCCATCTCCTAGCCCTTGACAGGAAACCTATACACAGGACTGCCATTAATTCCTGTCTGGAATCTCAGGGGTACCATGTGTTAGTATCCATGACAACATGTAAGCCGCCTGGTGAGGATGCCACCTCTGCGGTGAAGGATGGGCACATTAATGCCGCATTGGAATTTAACCCCTGACACTTGGGCCTTTAGTTACTCTTTGAAAGAGGCAGGGATGCAAGTGATCCAATCTCCACACAAAAGACGACGACAAAGAAAATTAAAGTAAACACGATGCACCTAAAGTAGCATTTATGGTAATCCCTCGAAGCATTGGTGCACAAAGACCAATGTTTACTATATGGAGCATTAAAATAGCAAATTTACAACAAGGTTCATAAAAGAAATACAGTGCTCCATTCCAGGGATTAAAAAAATCATCTCCCCACCATTTTTTGAAGTTTAGAACCTTCAGAAAATAACTTGGGAGGAGTTGCGCACATATCCAGGTGCCTGCAAGGAAATGCAAAACTTTCCAATTTTGGATAAGTGATGTCAGCAGCAATCGGTCCCTGAGCAAGTGCAGCACGGTTAGACGCAGAGTGCAGCTGCCTCTATTCCTGTCGACTGGGGAAATCGTTCTCTGTGCACCAGGTGTAACCAAAATGATAAATGTGGATAAATTGATAATTATCCTACACCTAGATCAATCAAGGAGCAGCTTTTTGCATCACTTCAGAAGCAGACTGGGGATGTGCGAGGGTTGAATTTCCCCAAGTTTCCCAGCATCTAGTGGCTTTCTGTTCAACCTTTGATTTAATTTATTGCTGTCACATGTATTGGGATACAGTGAAAAATATTGTTTCTTGCGCTCTTTACAGACAAAACATACCATTCATAGAGAAAGGAACGAGAGAGTGGAGAATGTAGTGTTGCAGTCATAGCTAGGGCGTAGAGAAAGATCAACTTAATAATAAGGTAGGTCCATTCAAAAGTCTGGTGGCAGCAGGGAAGAAGCTGTTCTCGAGTCGGTTGCAGTCTGCAGTCCTATCTGTAGTCTCTAAACAAAAGGAGTAAGCCTTCCTCCCACAGCTCCAGTAGAGGCACGTGCATTAGAACAGACTAAACAACCACTGGCACTTGGACAGGGCCCACCTTGAAACACACACTGCACCGTCCTTCAGGCGATGGTTAGTGGCAAACCTTAGCAGCAGAGAGAGGAATAGAGGATTGCAGAACTAAAATCCACACACCCATCAAAACCGAGCAATACACATTGCAGAATATCTGATACAAAAAGGAATTGATGAGATCGAGTTGCCCTGGACCACATTTAGCAAGCTTCCGTTGATAGTAGCAGCACTTCCATTGCTTAGGGTAGGGTAAAGTAGGAGATAGATATATTTCCAACAGTAACAGGGATAAGGGGAGCGAGTGGGGAGGTGGATTTGAGACCAGGGAGAGATCAGCCATGATCTGACTGAATGGTGAAGCAGACTCGAAGGGGATGAATTTGCCGACTTCTGCTCCTAATTCCCATGTTCCTGTGAGGGGAGGCTAAACTAGCAGCAGCAGGATGTGTGGGGCCGGGGGCAGGGGCCAGGGGGCTGGGGCTGGGGCGCGGAAAGTTGGGGAGGAAAGGAATAGAGAGATGAACAATCCAAATTCCGAGTATGGATGATTTTGAGTGCGCGATGGGATCTTGCTTTCCCAAAATAGGAACTCACAATAATTCTCGATGGGTATATGTGACCCACATTGATAGAAATCACACATTCAGTAACCCCAGCTCCAGAGTTAGAGATTCCCATTTGAACTGACAAATCCTCACACGTGACTCAAGGTACTAACTTTCATTTCCAACGCCAGCCATGTTTGCAGTTTCTAAATAGCTTTGGTAAAAACAATTAGAGCACAACTATTTTTTCACATTTAGATTTTGAGGTGTCTTTGATTAGCTCGTGTTTAAAAATAAACAGATTAACTTGTTGAAAAATCAGTATGTGCTTTTTAAAAAAGGTGACGGTGTTAAAATACAATTTGCATCAAGGAACTTCACAGCCATCAGAATGTCAAATTAACCAAAAAGAGAGCGTCAGAATTTCTAATAATAAAATTGCAGTCCTGATACCGGAAATTACTTTTTCTTCTTTTTTGGTGTCAACTTTTGTCAGCTAGCGCTCCTATGAAGTGCCTTGGCCCGCTTAACTGTATTAAATGCACTATATAAATGCAAATGTGCATTTCTGTTAGTGAGTGAACCTCTGTTTTTCTCTCTGCCCTCCCAGTGCAGCTACATGCCCAGTGCCCAAGAGGGTTAGTGGGCAATCTGCTTGCAGGATTGAATTTTGCCAAGGGGTAAGTAGAAGGAAGGAAGATGGTAGCCAATCCCAAGAAGGTAGATGGCATTTTACTGACTGCCCCCTTAGGGCTAGTAAGTTCAGCCTCAGGTTTCTACTGAGGAGGCGATGGCCTAGTGGTATTATTGCTAGGCTTTTAATTCAGAAACTCAGCTATCTTTCTGGGGACCCAGGTTCAAATCCCACCACAGCAGATGGTGGAATTTGAATTCAATTTTTAAAAAATGTCTGGAATTAAGAATCTACTGATGATTATGAAACCATTATCCATTGTCAGAAAAACCCATCTGGTTCATTAATGTTCTTTAGGGAAGGAAAGCTGCCGTCCTTACCCAGTCTGGCCTACATGTGACTCCAGAGCCACAGCAATGTGGTTGACTTTCAATTGCCCGCTGAGGGCAACTAGGGATGGGTAATAAATGCTGGCCCAGCCAGCGACGCCCACATCCCACGAATGAATTTAAAACTCTGTAACTGACCCTATCACATCTGGGTAAAGACACTCTGCTAGTAGGTAGCTTATCCTTCAGTTTCTAATTCAGGGACTATGAAGTCTCCTTCTGCAGCAGTACAACATATTGTGAACTTGTCCCAGTTTTCTCACCTCAAGTGGGAAAGATGCAGGATTATCATTAGTTCCCCCATGCTAACACGTTGCCCCAACCCTTTTCATTTTACCAGGTTACTGTCCAACGGATGGGGCGAGGAGAAAACTGTCACAAAAATAATGATAATTACTTCTGTAAAAGTAAGATTTATTTTTTAAAATTGACCATTTCTACAGACCTTAACCAAGGCTGCATAAACCTGCCAGACTATCCTTGAATCAGCTGCTGCCTGACTGTCACAACACATTCCCGGCAGCACATTTAAATAAATGCAGCAGGGAAGGCATTTTACACCAAAACAAAAGCTTTCCATTGCCATCGAGTGTGAAAGCTTTAGCTGCACAAGATGCACCATGGATTGTGTCCTGTCTGTGACACTGACTCCTGGGACAGACTTCAGGTGGGCTCGGAGGATCAGAACCCGTCTGAGTCATTAATGCATTGTTGATGTAGATGCTATTTAGTTGATGGCAACAGACAGGTGCTCTTTTCAAGCCAATTTCATCGACTGAATCAAATTCTTATTAAAGCAGCTATTCTCAATATGTGAGTAAAATAAATCAGCCGGCAAAGTAACTAGAGGACGTTTCACGGCCAGGAGTGAGATGTAATAAATTATCTCTGCGAGGGACGTTGACCGGATAACTCACTAGCGTATTTGTGTGTCGGGTTGATTAACAACTACATAGATGGAATCTGGCAAACTGTTAAACTATCGCAAAAATGTTGAGATTTTCGAACGCTTGAACATTAAGGCCCAAAGTGAAATACACCGGTTACTGCACTGTGGGCAGATAACGGAGACTCGGGTGTTTAAAATCTGGCCGTCGACAATGAAGCCACAGCAGCTCCATATCGTCTCCACAGCGATTTATCACTAGTCCAGTATAGGGCAGACACTGGAACTAATTCTACAAGTACCCCCACCCTGTTAATAGTCATTCTCTCTCTTTCTGCCCTTTGTAAAGCTGACACAGGTAGCTTATATCTTTCAAAACTCAAGGGGCTACAAAAAGATTACAAGAAAAAGATTAAAACTATAAGCATCCTACTGTTTCCCCTCCCCCCTCCCACAAGTCCATTTTTCTGCACGTTTTTGAATACTGCGTCCTGATGTCACTGGGGGAACTGAATTTGAAGAGTAATCAAGCCCAAACATGCAAGGGAATTGAATGAATCTGACTGGCTATGGCTGTTAACCCAGGGTGTTTAGCTAATCATGTCATTTCAGTTCTACATGTTCCCACACAGAGCAGAGTTCAGCAGCTCCTCTCAGCCCACTCCCCTGATATGGGCCTGTGGCTTCCAGGATTAAAAAGAGCAAACTTACTGAACTTCAATTACAATTATAAATACTAATGTATCACACAGATAATACAGCGAAGGCAGATCAGAGGATGGGAATTTTGCAGCAAGTTGCCTCCCGACTTCCCGAAGCCTGTCCTCCATCTACAAGGCACATGTCAGGAGTGTGATGGAACACCCTCCACTTGCCTGGATGAGTGCAACTCCAACACTCAAGAAGCTCGACACCATGCAGGACAAAGCAGCCCCGCTTGATTGGCACCCCATCCACAAACATTCACTCCCTCCACCACCGACACACAGAGGCAGCAAGTGTACTCCATCTACAAGATGCCCTGCATCAATTCACCAAGGTTCCTTTAACAGCACCTTCCAAGCCTACAACCTCTACCATCTAGATGGACAAGGGCAACACCACCACCTGCAAGTTCCCCTCCCAGCCACACACCATCCTGACTTGAGAATATATTACTGTTCCTTCACTGTCGCTGGGTCAGAAACCTGGAACTCCCTCCCTAACAGCACTGAGAGGGGACATCGAAACCACAGGGACTGCAGGGGTTCAAAAAGGCAGCACACCACCACCTTCCAAAAGGCAATTAGGAATAGACAATAAATATTGGCCTAGGCCAGTGGTGTTCATACCCAATAAAAGAATAATAACATTCTTTACTATTTTTCTAATGCATCCCCCCTACCCGTGCCCTGTACTTTCCACTAACAAAAGTCTTGGATTTCTTTATGTAATATCTACAGCTGATTGACTGAAAAGGACAGTGAACAGATAGATTGTCCAATTTCACCTCTGCACTCACACCCTCCAATATACACCCGCGGTTACAGAGGATTCACTTCGACCACTGGTAATGCTGCCCAGCACAAAATTAGGTTATTCCCACTCGGAGGGGGTCTGAGCAGCAATGGTGCACTGTGAGAGGTGCAGCATCAGAGATGGTGCACTGGGGTTCTCCCAAGACACTTGTGCACCACAGGCCCACAGTAACACTGTCACCACACAGGGGTTTCCTTGAAGTGTTCCAATGGTGGAACTAACATATTTGACTCACTTGAGATTCTGTCACCAGAGCATCCTGTCGAGAAGCTTTGCAATACAAGAAATTAGTCATTGTCAGGAAGAGCTTTAAAGATAGAGTCAGGGATAATCAAAGCAGGAAATAAATTTTCAACCTCACCAACATTTAGATTGTTTGATCTGATGAATCTCAAAAGGAAAGCAGTGGAGTCCGGCACCGTGGAAATACTGAAGTTCGGATAATTATAGCACACACAGAATTTAGTTCTTTCTTTCCCAAAAATGTAAACTTGAGCTCAGGAGACTTTCATCTCAGGTTATGTGCATTTTTCTTCTATAGCTTTCCATATGAAACAGCATTCACCTGTTATGAGGCTGTCCCTCTGACATCACACACCTCCCCCGCCCCCCCACTCCCCAACTCCTTGTAGCGTTTAGTGGTTGGGGGGGGGCACAAATCGAGCAGGAGGAGGGCAGCTCATCCCCATCCCAATTGTCCATGTTGAGAAGGTCTGTAGGTGACCTTCCTGCCCCACCTCCAATTGAAGCCTTTAAGCTAATGCCCACATAATTCGTCTCATCCTGTTACCACTGGGTATCAATTCAGCAATGGGCAGGCCCTCACCAAGTGGGGAACACAAAGCAAACTCAGTGCCTGATTGAGGGAGGGATCCAGCATTGGGGAGGTGGGGTGGGGTGGGGGCGGTAATTGTGGTGCCCTTGACAGTCACTCCCTGCCCTTGCTGCCAAATCCCTCCCCTTTCCCACCATCACTCGATCTCTGTCCTGGGATCCAGTGACATTACTGGAACTTGGGTGGGTGCCATACCAGCGACAATCATGGCCTCCCCAGCGATGCTGCCTCTCAACAGAGCTTCTAGTTTTCAATTGGTCAGCGGCTCATGGCAGCCGCCAGAGGAGGGCCCACAGCTGGCCTGTCAAGTGCCTGAATGGAACGAGCTGCAGTGGGCCCTCCAAAAGGAGGCGACGCTGCCATCTTGCCAGCTTTCCAGCCAGTGGCCGAGACCCATGTCGCCTCCACAGGATTTTGCCCCAACTCTTTTTATAAAAGTCCTTGTCCTCGGAGCTTATCTAATTTACTAACCCTGACACACAATAATCAACTGACGTATAAAGATGACACTTGAGCGTTTTATACTGATATAAACGACAGCTGAAGCTTCAATTGCTGTTGCGTTCGGAGAATCTCACTGGCTTGGGGCTGCAATGGTCATTCATGCCTTCAGTAATTGTATTTTTCCTTGGGGTTGTGGAAAGTCTCCTACAATTCACACTGACCATCATATATTCTGCACCTTAACCAAGGCTGCATAAACCTGCCAGCTCACAATATTAATGTCCACTTTCCAAACTATACTTCTACACACTGCAACTACTGGATAATTTGTTATCTGAAGAGAGAGGTTATCAGAAGGTTACATTTCCTTCCACATTTGTCCACATTTTGGGCAAGCGGTAGCTTTTGGAAAAAAAAGTGTTAAATCTTCAGACCGATGTTAAATATTATTGACCAAACCGTTTTGGTGGGCTTTGGAAACGTACATAGTCATTTAGCATAGAAGCCGCATCGGTCTCTTTCCGACTAAGTCAGTACAGTCTGTTTATCCCAGTATTACACAACGTTATACAAAATCATGTTGTAAAAATCTGCTGTTTGCTGAGAGATTGGGCCCACACACTCGAGACTACAACCATATTTCTAACATCAGCATGCAGCCATCACATCCGGTTCCAATCAACTGCTATAGCAAGCTGTAGATTGCTGACCGGGGGGGCAATTAGAACAAGCTATAAGCCAACCATTCATGGGTTGTTTATGTTCCAATTAAACACAGTAGGAAGGACCCGGGCTGCCTACAGGAGAACCTGGAAATAGGCCGAGGCTCTGTCCCTGTATAGAAAGTGAGACGCAGCCACGACCGACCCAATTTCCTGTCCTGTGCCTCAATGCGCTGGATTTCTTTGAGCGCTACAATGTAAGCCAAAGGGGTGGGTGTGGAGAAACCGATCTCTGCATAACCACCTCTCCCACATAAAATGAACATTAGTGGATGAAATAAATAAAATCAGGCAGCTTCCTTTCAGAGTCTGTGCTCCTCCCCACACTCATTTTCTCTACGTTCACATGACCCTGTAAATCCCGGCAAAGGACAAGAAAAATCTACCCGGTAACTTCAGTTGATGCGTCGCTGCAATGCAGTGCGAAGGGGGAGCTGCATTGTTACAGCTGCCAATTTCTGGATGGGACATTAAAGCCAGACCAGTCACATAGACACAGTATAAAGGCTCCCCCAGCTTCATTTGTGGCTTCCAATGTCGTGGCCAACATTCGTCCCATAAATACAACCAAAAAATACATCATCCTTCTATTCGCGGCCTGTGTTACCTCGCTGGGCACTGGTTGGATTCAGCATTTTCCACGCAGCAACACTGCCTGCACTTTTCAAAAGCAATCCATTGGTTGTGAAGTACTTCCAAATATCCAGAGGACATGATATATAAATGTAAATTCTCCTTATATTTACAAAAGCAAGGAAATTTGTATGTAGGGGCAGCACGGCGGCACAGTGGTCAGCACTGCTGCCTCACAGCTCCAGGGACCCAGGTTCGATTCCGGCCTTGGGTCGCTGTCCGCATGGAATCTGTATATTCTCCCCGTGTCCGCACGGGTTTCCTCCGGTTTCCTCCCACAGTTCAAAAATGTGCGCGTTAGGTGGATTGGCCTTGCTAAATTGCCGCTTGGTGTCCAGGGATGTGCAGGTTAGGTGGATTAGCCACGGGAAATGCATAGGGATAGAGTGGGGATTTTGATGCAGCAACCGTGAAGGAAGATACAGGGCAGGATTTTCCAGCCATGTGTGCCCCAAGACCGGAAATTCGCACCCGCTACGATTCCCACGGCGGGAGAGACCGGAAAATTTACCCCATAATTCCAAGTCAGGATGGTGTGTGGCTTGGAAGTGGTGGTGGTTTTCCCAGGCATCTGCTGTTCTTGTCCTTTTAGGTAGCAGCGGTTGTGGGTTTGGAAGGTGTTGTCCAAGGAGCCTTGGTGAGTTCCTGCAGTGCAAAATGAGAGGAACTTTGCAGTGTGTGAACTTACCGTGTGGCACAACACTGATCAATAAAGATAGTGTGTGGCTTAACTTGTAGTCTCGAGCGAGCTGATCTTACTGTAAAGGCCTTACTGTCTTTCAGTCAGTGGGATGGGAGGGGAAATAGAAATCATTACGGTACCTGGTCCCTGTTTTCTACCTAGGAAGCTCCTGGTAAAGGTACAGGTGAGCAAATACCTGATGAAGACAGGATTAGAATTTGGCTGTGTGTTCCTGCACATGCGCACCCACCATTCCTCCAACTCCCAATCCAATATCCTCTACGTGTCCCCTTTAATATATTGGAACCTGTATTATATTTACCAAGCAGCTAAATATAATAACTGCACAGCTCATAATGAAGAATTATTTGGTGTGATACGCCAAGTGAAACACAGCCCAACAGGAATTCACACCAAAATGGGAGAGGGGGGGTGGCGGACAAGAGTTTTCTGTTCGCCTTGAAAAACAACCGGCCGTCACATAGTCAAAGCAAATGTTGTGTTCTGCAGAAACTCAACATTGATCGGACTGGAGATGGGAGAGACCCCATCCCATGTTTCGGGACTCTGCAGAGATGCCTAACCTGTCAATACAAGTGCGGCAAAATAAAAATGGAACAGGTTGAGGCCAGGTTTTCTGCACTCTAAAGGTGGCCACTGAAATGACACCTTTAACAGATAACATTTACAGTCAATTTGCCTGACTCGCTCACCCATCAACCTTTGGAAATCCATCACAGAGTATGAGTACATGTTCCATGACCAATAGCAAGTCAATAATTAGGAGAACCCCCCTCCCCCCTCCCCCCAAAGACCTGGTCAGTTTTAGAACACCAGCTTGAGCCTCTGCCACCTCGTACAGTCAATAAAACACACTGACATTTCCAATTACGATGTTTCCGTTCCTTTATGTGTCATAATATCAAGCCCTTTCTCCACACGGCCTGCTTCAGTCGGGTCACCGAGGTTGCGAGCAAAACCAGCTATTCATTAGTTTCCGCAATGTACTAATGCTTTATACTTTTTAAACGGACCTTTCATAAATCCATCCGACAAAAAAAAATCTGAAAACGCTATACTGCCTAACCTTGCTACACTGAACAAACAATACTACTATAGGGGGCTTTATCGATTAAGCCGACACTATGCAGCAATGTAGCTGGTTGGCAGCCTTCTGCACTTGTGACTGACAAATCAATTTGGCTCAATTCCACAGACTAGGTCTGACAGACTGGTAGCTCCAACTGCTTATTAGCTCAACATCACAAATTTCTATGATTCTCCTTAACAGCCATCAATACGTTTGATGATTTCACTGAAATGATTCTCTGTTCCTCAGGGAATGCACCCTACAGTTGCCTTTTATTTTTTTTATTGTTCACATATTACAAAGTCAACCCCGCAGTCCAGGATTTAAAAATAGAAAATTTACCTTGGAGACCAATCTTAGCCTCAAAGTTGCCTTAACCGGACTTAACGTCAAGATTTGTTGTAACAAAACACAAACTTGCGTTCATCAACACTTAGTCGTTTATATACCAAAACAGAATTGCTCAACTGACCCTCGGGAGGCCAACCGACAACTCACTGACATTGTCAAAAAGAGAATATTGTTATAACTGGCAGATGACACAAGGTAGTTATGTTTTAAACTCTCTCCTATAAGGCAAAATATGATCCCTTGGAATGGGGGATGGTTTTATCAGAAGCTCCACCCAGTGACAGTCCTATGTCCTTTGGTTGCCATGGGGACAGGAGGCCCAGGTTTAAAAAAATGATTGAAAGCTCACACCCGACTTGAACACACGGGGCAGGATTTTCTGGCTGCGTTCGCCCCAAGACTGAAAAATCCCACCCGAGGTCAACGGACCTTTGCATTATCTACCCCCCCCCCCCTCCCCTCCATCCACCCGCCATGATTCCCGTGGCGGGCGGGATGGAAAAACTCCCCCCGCGGACACAAAGCAGCTAGCTGGCCTTATAGGTGCAGACCCACGGCTCTCCGAGGCGGCGAGACCAAAAGGATTTGGGGAAAGGCCACCTCAGCAGGTGCTGCCATGCCTGGCAGAAGGAAAGAACTGTTTTTAGGTTACCCACCAAGCAGAGTGCTTGGGAGGACGGAATCCCGAAATGAAGGACCAAAGCCTATTGTGGAGAAGACAGAGGCGTCTCCAGCCAACCTGCTGCTGGAGGTCCATTCAGAAGATTGAATGAAGGGAAGTTGGTTTATGAGGAGAGTGGAAGATACCCTATTACAGGGGCAGGGAGACCTTTGGGAACTGGAAAAGACACGTCTAGATGTCTGCTGGGAATGTGCTGTAAATGTATAAACATGGCACGGGGCTTTTGGGTGTGAAGCCACCGGGGAATATCTTCTCCAGTTCAGTGCATTTAATTGCCTATTAAATAAGATTTAGTCAATGTTCATTTTGGTTTGTTGCAGTAAAAATCTTAAAAACGTGAAGTCTTGTTGTGTTATCTATTGCCTTTGGGAAAGGTCGTTATGATTTTTTTTAATTTGTCGGTCTCCATGGAAGCTTAACAATATAAAGTCATAAAGATTCAAGTCCTGTATATGTTTCCTATCCCAGATATTAAGCTAATTGGTTCACACTCCCTAGACTGTATGCCAGCTGTAGTTGAATAACGTTTTCACTGCGCCACAAGATTCTGGGTTCAAGTCTCACTCCAGGACTGGACTGCAACACAGGAGCATAGGAATTAGGAGCAGAAATAGGCAAATTCAGCCCTTTGAACCTGCTCCACCATTCAGTCAGATCATGGCTGATCTCTGCCTGGTCTCAAATCCACCTCCCCACCTGTTCCCCATATCCCATTATCCCTTTTTTTAAAATTAGAAACATATCTATCTCCTTCTTGAAACCATTCAACGATTCAGACTCCATCGTGCTATGGGGCAGCAAGTTCCACAAATTCATCACCCTCTGTGAGAAGTAGTTCCTCCTCATCTCAGTTTTAAACCTACCACCTCACAACCTAATACCTGTGACGTCTTGTTCATGATTGCCCCATAAGAGGAAAGGTTTGGTCTACAGGCAGGGTTGGGAAAGCAGAAGAATGGAAGTAAACTCTTGGGAGCTTAAAATCACTTTGGACTGGTCCCAACAGAATTGAATGCCTACTTAAGAGACTAAATTCCTCTTGTATCTATTTAATTGACTTTGTTTGTGATCAGGTCATGTTGTTTTCAAGCTTAGTGTGGAACTCAATTGTATTATGATCACTATTTCCAAGTGGACCTTTTAATATGACATTGTTAAATAACCCTGCCTCTCTCACTAATATTCTGATGTTATCATTTACCCCCATTTGTGCCACTAGTTTATTTATCTTATTGTGGATGCTCCATTCACCCAGATCAAATGGCTTCAATTTTTTTACGACTATTCCCTGCACGGAACCTTACTCTCTGATGCACTATGACTGTTAAACTCACTATCCCTCTCAACTTGTCTTTACATCACAGTAACTTCACTGCAGTGTTAATGTAAGCCTTACTTGTGACTAATAAATAAACTTTAACTTTACTTTAAATCTTCTATTGCCTCAACTTTTATCTTTAGATTTCTAAATCTTCCTTTGACTGAATCCTCCTTTCCCTCTGCCTGGGTGAAGATATTTTTCTCTATACCAGCCATATTTGTTGGTGCATTCTTCATGTTTGCATGCTCTGTCCCTTCCGGTTACCATTACTTATAACAATATGCTGCACTATTCATAGAATTATAGAATCACTACAGTGCAGAAGAGGCCATTCAGCCCATCAAGCCTGCACCCAGGCCCTCCCTTCCAGCTTGGCCCCGTAACCCCAAATATTTACCCCGCTAATCCCTCTAGTCTAGACATTTTGGGATACTAAGGGACAATTTAGCATAGCTAATCCACCTAACCTGCACATCTTTGGAGTGTGGGAGGAAACTGGAGCACCCAGAGGAAACCCACGCCAACACGGGAGAATGTGCAAACTCAACACAGACAGTGATCTGAGCCGGGAATCGAACCAGGGTCCCTGGCACTATCAGGCAACAATGCTAACCTCTTCTTTAAAGTTCCACATCGCCCTTCATGTGACTGCCCCTCACTCTGACTGTTTATTGAGTATGGATTTAGAGAGGTTAAGGAGAATCAGGAGGGGTAATGTGACATGCTCACGCACAAACAGTCAGCCCACGAGGTATAAGTAATGCTGGCCCCTACAGAAACTTAATGGAGAACGTCAGCAACTTCAGTCGCTGGGAGAAAATTACAGGCAATAAATTAACTGGGCTGCTTTTACAATCCACATGACCTGCAAATAAAAAGGATTTCGGAACGTCCTGACTAACAGTATCAAAGCTTCATCAGTCTTGTGAATTCTCTCATGATTTTATCAAACCGCCTTTAGAGATGCATCGCAGAACGTGGAAGGGCAAATGGTGAAAAAAAACAGGAGCAACTAGGTCTTTGCCCAACTCCAGAATGCCACACGATCTCAAGATCCTGCAGCGCCTAGCCCTTCAAATGGAGAAAAGATCACAGAACAACATAATACTTTTTTTTATTCATGGGCGTCGCTGGTTGGCCAGCATTTATTGCCCATCCCTAGTTGCCCTTGAGAAAGTGGTGATGAGCTGCCTTCTTGAACAACTGAGTGGTTTGCTTGGCCATTTCAGAGGGCAGTTGAGTGTAAACCGCAATGCCTGTGGTTCTGGAGTCACATGTAGGCCAGACCGGGTAAGGACAGCAGATTTCCTTCCCCAAAGGACATTAGCGAACCAGATGGGTTTTTCTGATAATCAACAATGGTTTATGGTCATCAGTAGATTCTTAATTCCAGATATTTTTTATTAAATTCAAATTCCACCATCTGCTGTGGCGGGATTTGAACCCGGGTCCCCAAAACATTAGCTGAGTTTCTGGATTAATAGTCTAGCAATAATACCACTCGGCCATTGCCTCCACTTCACGCCACCAAAGCAAGTTTCAAAACCATAAATGGCACGGTCACATTCTAAATACTCTAAAGAATAGTTCCTTAATGCTTTGGTAAATTTATATAAAAAAAGAATGAATCAAAACTTGTGAGCCATTTTCCCTACATTAGCTGGAGTAGTAAGTCAATTATTAACTCATCATGTAATTATACAGCAATATTATTGGATTTGTTTGTGTAAATGGAGATTCAGTACTAGATTGTTTAAGCTAACGCGTTCTGGTAGAACGTTATCTTCTGATCCTTAGTCAAAAATCTTGTAGCCCGAGACTGTCGGGCTCTAAATTAAGGGGGACTTCAGAGCCACAGTTGTTAAACTCAGAAGCAAAGGCCCTCCTTTGTTTTAGGCTAAATGTAGCCTTAAAGTGCTGAGTTTTTTTTTACCTCCAACAAATATTTCCAACGCTGTATCAACTTTCATCTCCTGCTGGGTAGCTCTCTGTTAAGGAGGACTGTGAATCAAGCGAACCTCCTGTCAAAAGTATCTAAATCCAAGACTTTGGATGCATCAGATGATCAAAGAATAAATTCCTTCACAGCTTTGGGGAATCGACAGAGAAAAAAAACATTTCCTCATTTATTATGAATACACCCAATTCTTTACTTGGTTTAATATGCCGAAATGCTTCTCGAGAGATTAAAGAGCGAGAATAAATAGCATCACAAATACGGTTTGAAATAGCAGACAGATACATTTGCAGAATAAGAAATTAGAAGTTACAGAAATAATGGCTAACCCTGCAGTTATTAGCCAGGCTGTACAGTAAATTGGGTTCTATGACAGAACATCACTATCTTATCTACCCAGGGAAGACATTCTGCTGATAACTTTAGCTAGATCTGGAACTTGACTGAAGATGCCAGACAGGGGCCAGCCAGCGAGACGCCAGCAGGGCAGGCTTCTTTCAACAATGTTAATTATCTGTAACCTACAACAACAAAATTCCTGGCCCAATTGCCTGTCATTACTCAATGATCTGAGATAGGAAGGCAGTTTATCACGATAAGTTGCATTTGCCCAATAGATGCATTTTACACATGAACCTCTCCTTAGAATAATCAAAACAGAAACAGTAAGGATTAATGGCAGGAATGAGCTTTTTCCCCCCCCCCCCTCTTGAAAACAAAACAAATGGAATGTTTCAGGTTCGATTGAAAATACTGGATCCTTGTTGTATGT
Source organism: Mustelus asterias (assembly GCF_964213995.1). Taxonomy (NCBI): domain Eukaryota; kingdom Metazoa; phylum Chordata; class Chondrichthyes; order Carcharhiniformes; family Triakidae; genus Mustelus; species Mustelus asterias. The sequence continues at coordinate 106,437,474 of NC_135813.1, forward strand.
AACAGGAGGAGACCGGTGGCAAAATCAAGGCAGCTCCTTAGCACCAGGCCAGCTTAAAGCAGGCACCGACTACACCACTCGTTCTCATGCAAGCAATATGTTGAGATTTCAGAATAATTTTCAATATATCACAGATGCGCTTTTAGCCAGATTGCATATTGATTGGAATGGGTATCTTCCTAATAAGTTTCTATCTTTGACTGACATTAGATGCAGGAACCAAAAAAACCCACAATTTTTTGCAGTGCACTTCCTTTGGAAAAACATTTTTATTTCAAAAATCAAAAAGGCACAGGTTAAAAAAAATTAACAGGTTTTCCTCAATGGGGCCACTGATTAGCCCTGTGGTGGGTGTTGCATTATTTGGACCCACTTGATCACTTGGCTGCTTATTCGGCCTGGTTTTTAAACAGGTTCCACTTCAGCTGTGGGTCAGCTCCCAACCAGCCCTTAAAGGGCTACTTACAAAGAATGATAGATCAAATTAAAGGCACAGACACTGAGCGGCTGCACGCAGGAGAAAAGGATGCTGGCTGCCTTTCCAAAGACTTCCAATATCCTTCATGTATTTTTCAGGCTTCGCAAATGCAGTTGGAGTAATAAAACTGCCTGGCAGAGCCCCGAGGATATAATAATCAATGTGGAGACAGGAATCAAGTCTTTGGCTAAGGGATTGATTGGATACAATGACTAAACTCACTATTTGGAGAATAAGAGTTAGTGTTGGATGAAGCGGCAGCAAAAAGGGTGGCTCCATTTGTCACTGCAGAGCACCCTCACCGTATAACAGCCAATGTGATGGTGCAGCTTGGAGCACAGTCGCCTGGAGTGCAGCCTGATGAGCTGACATCGTGACATCGCCACCCCCACCCTCCCCCCCCGCCATCCCCCCCCCACCATCCCCCCCCCTCCACCCGCTCCCCCCGCCATCCCCCCCTCCCCCCCCTCCACCCCCCCGCCATCCCCCCCCCCGCCATCCCCCCCCGCCATCCCCCCCCCACCCCACCCCCCCCCCCGCCATCCCCCCCCCACCATCCCCCCCCCCCTCCACCCCCCCCGCCATCCCCCCCCTCCACCCCCCCCCTCCATCCCCCCCCCCCCCCCCGCCATCCCCCCCCCTCCACCCCCCCCCCCCCTCCACCCCCCCCCCCCCCCCCCCCCCCCCCGCCATCCCCCATCCCCCTCTCTCCCCCCCCCCCTCCCCGGGCCACTGCTCCTCCTTTCACACGTCCTAAAAACACAAGCAAAGTAGGTCTCCCATAGGGCAACCCCTCGCATTAAATATTGTCACGGTTCCAAAAAGTAATCCTGCCAAAACATTTGGTATGACCGTCAACATACAGCAATAATGTGCAGACGTGGGGGAGGGGAAACACAAAACAAAAATTGGGACAACAACCTCAAATTTAAACCAAGACTATTTCTAGCCCCCTTTTTAATGCACGCCCCACATCCAACGCAACCTTCAACGGCCATTTTATATTCAAGGCAAAAATATTGCGGATGCTGAAATCTGAAACAGAAAATGCTGCAGAGACTCAGCAGGTCTGACAGCTTCTTTGGAGAGAGCTCTAACGAAAGGTCATCCAGACTCAAAACATCGGCTCTATTCTCCCTCCACAGTTGCTGTCAGACCTGCTGAGTTTCTCCAGCATTTTCTGATGTTGTTGGGCCATTTTATATTGATGGATTTTAATTTCTGAGAATCACGTTAACACCTCAGTGATATTTTCAGGGACTTCCAATCCAGCATCACATAAAAAACAGATCAACCAATTAAATGAAGTGTGCAGTGGGTGAAGCTTTGGCATCAAGCAATCACCACCCTATTTATCGCTTTGTGACTAATCAGAAAATCTACCTATTAAAATGGTCCTAAATATGACTAATGCATTCAGCATAGGTTGAGTCAGGATACAACTTGTATTTTATCTGACCCTTTGAACATAACATTTCGAGGGACTCCACGGTAGTGTTCGAAGGCAAATTTAACACCGGGGTGGGATTTTCCGGTCGCGCTCGCCCCAAGGCCAGAAAATCCTGCTACAATTCCCATGGTGGGTGGGATAGGAAAATTCCACCACGGGCCACTTAAGGAGGCAATGGGACAGATGCCAAAAGGTTGGTCAAAGAGGTTGGTTTTAAGAAGATCTTAAAGGAGCCACCACTGGAATTCCAAAGTTTGGGGGTGAGACTGCAGAAGGCATGGCCACCAATGGTACAGCGATTAAAACTTGGGGGGAGTTTTGGATGAGCTCAGGTTTAGAGGGTGGAAAGTGGAAGCTGGCCAGGAATGCACTACAATAGTCAAGTTTACAGGTGCCAAATGCATGGGTGAGGGTTACAGCAGCAAATGAGCTGAAGGAACAAGAGAGAGGTGGAAACCGGCAGTCTAAATCTAATTAGCTGCACAGCTGGATGGTTGGAAGCTTATCTCAAGATCAGATATGACATGAAGGTTGCAGACAGCCTGGGTCGGCCTCAGACCAGTTGCCAGGGAGGGGGTGGAGCTGACAGCTAGCAAGCAGAGCTTGTAGTGAGGAGCAAAGACTCTGGGCGTGACCTTACTGGCCGTTCACATCACACTCCCGCTGCAGTGAGTTGAGAGAATCTGGCGCCCAGCCAAAGCTCTATTCACTGCAAGGGGCTGGGAAAACCCCGCTGGCATGAACGTGGTAAGATTCCAGCCTTTGGCTTCAATCTTAGAACACAGAACATAGAAAAGCTACAGCACAAACAGGCCCTTCGGCCCACAAGTTGCGCCGAACCTGTCCCTACCTACTAGGCTTACCTATAACCCTCTACCTTACTAACTTCCATGAACTTATCCAAAAGTCTCTGAAAAGACCCTATCGAATCTGCCTCCACCTCCATTACCGGCAGCCGATTCCACGCACCAACCACCCTCTGAGTGAAAAACTTACTCCTAACATCTCCTCTGTACCTACTCCCCAGCACCCTAAACCTGTGACCTCTTGTGGCAATCATTTCAGCCCTGGGTAAAAGCCTCTGAGAATCCACTCTATCAATACGTCTCAACATCTTATACACCTCTATCAGGTCACCTCTCATCCTTTGCTCCTCCAAGGAGAAAAGACCTAGCTCTCTCAACCTATCCTCATAAGGCATGCCACCTAATCCAGGCAACATCCTTGTAAATCTCCTCTGCACCCTTTCTATGGCTTCCACATCCTTTCTGTAATGAGGCGACCAGAACTGGGCACAGTACTCCAGGTGGGGTCTGACCAGGGTCCTATACAGCTGAAGCATTATCTCCCGAATTCTAAACTCAATTCCTCCATTGATGAAGGCCAGTATTCCATACGCCTTCTTAACCACAGCCTCTACCTGCGACGCTGCTTTGAGCGTCCTATGAACCCGGACCCCAAGATCCTTCTGATCTTCCACACTGCCAAGCGTCTTACCCTTTATATTATATTCTTTCATCCTATTCGACCTGCCAAAATGAACCACCACACACTTAACTGGGTTGAAGTCCATCTGCCACTTCTCCGCCCAGTCTTGCATCTTCCTAATATTTAATTGGAAGAAACTCTTACTCATCCAGTACTGGATGTTAGATAAGCAGCCTGATAAGTGCAGATGATGAGGTGCTGCTGGGGTGGAACTGGGTGTCACCAGTGTACATGAATCAAGGCTCCAAGTTAGAATCATAGAATCCTACAGTGCAGAAGGAGGTCATTTGGCCCATCGAGTCTGCACCAACCACAATCCCACCCAGGCCCTATCCCCGTAACCCCACATATTTACCCTGCTAGTCCCCCTGACATGAAGGGGCAACTTAACATGGCCAATCCACCTAACCCATACATCGTTGGACTGTGGGAGGAAACCAGAGCATCCAGAGAAAACCTACGCAGACACGGGGCGAATGTGCAAACTCCACACAGACAGTCACCCAAGCCGGGGGGAATCAAACCTGCGTTTCTGGAGCTGTGAGGCAACAGTGCTAACCACTGTGCCACCCCTCCGTGTACATGCTGTGTTTCCAGATGAAGTCACCCAGGGACACATACAGATTGAGAAATACGAGAGAGCCAAGGATTGATCCTTGGGGATCGCCACAGGTATTGGTACAGGAGTAGAAGGAGAAGTCATTGCAAGTCCTATTCTAGCTATGACTAGATAGATAAGAATGAGGAGAGTCTAGCCTCAATCCAGCTGGATAACAGCGGAGGAGCCTTGGAGGATGGTGTAGTCAAACATGTCAAAGTCTGCACAAAGGTCGAGAAAATCAAGGAAGGATAGTTTACCTTTGTCACAGACATATAGGACCTCATTAGGGACTTTGAATCCCTTCAGTCCAATTTCTGCCACAGTACCAAACCGGGTCTGGTCAAATATGGAGTTCTGGGAAAAGATAGGAGGTGCAACATGTTCAAAAACTTAGGAAAGGGGATGGGGCAGTAGGTTGGTGGAGTCAAGGGGATTTTTTTGTGGAGAGGTTTGATGACCACAGATTGGAAGGAAGTGAACTGAAGGGCATGAAAAGACAGAACCATTGAAAAATAATCAGCTAATACAGTGCCCAGGGATTGGGAGGGTGCGTTGTCAACAGTTTAGTGGGAATAGTGTTGAGGAAACAGGAAGTGGTCTCCTGGACTAGATGAGCTTGAAGAGGGCATGAGGAGGGTTGAGAGAAAAATGGGAGAAAGTCCAGGGCTTGGGTAGCAGGGAATTTTAACCAGTGGGCTACTGGAAGGGAGAGAAGGGTTAAGCAGCTGTTTGGCTCATCTCAGTCTTAGTGAGGAAGAAGTCCAGGAACACCTTGCAATTATTGTTGAAGATGAAACTTCATTCACAATGCTCTTGGAAACGCTTCATCATGAATGCAACAGTTCAAACAACCAATGCCAAAAAGGATTACTGGTATTTCAGAAAATCAGTTGTCAAGCCATAAGTTAAACTCATGAAAATGGTCATTGAGCTAAGATCAATTGTTCTATAGTTTTTTAGGACAGCTGCCTCAGGATACCCGAGAGATTGCGCCTCCCAAAGGTTTCCGATACTGAATTTAGCTGCAGAAATTGTAAAACTACATAATAGTAGCAATGCCTACCCAACATGTTGAATCATAGAATGCTTACAGTGCAGAAGGCGACCTTTCAGCCCATCGAGTCTGCACCAACCACAATTCCACCCAGGCCCTATTCCTGTAACTCCACATATTTACCCTGCTAATCCCCTGACACTAGGGTCAATTTTTAGCATGGCCAATCAACCTAACCCACACATCTTTGGATTGTGGGAGGAAACCCGAGCACCCAGAGGAAACCTACGCAGACAGGGGGCGAATGTGCAAATTCCATACAGACAGTGACCCGAGGCCGGAATTGAACCCGGGTCCCTGGCGCTATGAGGCAGCAGTGCTAACCACTGTGCCACCCATGTATAGTTAAGGAATTAGTTATACAGGGTAGATTGGGTGACAAAGAGGAAACATCTGGAGAAATGACTGAAACTGAACATCTAAAACTGTTCCGGTAACGGCAGAGAGTCCAAATCAGATGAAGCCCCACAAACATTTCCACAGACTAATACAACAATAATGTATGTGAAACTTCTTGGCATGAAGGAAAGTAGTCCCTTGCCAGTCGATTCTGTTGAGCAGCACTGCCAGGCGCAGGAGGGGTCAAAACAAATTTTAAAACATCAGCCAAACCTTTCGAACAATTAGCAATTGAACACTTTACGCAAGGTCTTTTTAAAAGGAAAGATATAGAACATAGAACATTACAGCGCAGTACAGGCCCTTCGGCCCTCGATGTTCCGCCGACCAGTGAAACCAATCTAAAGCCCCTCTAACCTACACTATTCCAATATCATCCATATGTTTATCCAATGACCATTTAAATGCCCTTAATGCTGGCGAGTCCACTACTGCTGCAGGCAGGGCATTCCACACCCTTACTACTCTCTGAGTAAAGAACCTACCTCTGACATCTGTCCTATATCTCTCACCCCTCAATTTAAAGCTATGTCCCCTTGTGTTAGCCATCACCATCCGAGGAAAAAGGCTCTCACTATCCACCCTATCTAATCCTCTGATCATCTTGTATGCCTCTATTAAGTCACCTCTTAACCTTCTTCTCTCTAACGAAAACAACCTCAAGCCCCTCAGCCTTTCCTCATAAGACCTTCCCACCATACCAGGCAACATCCTAATAAATCACCTCTGCACCCTTTCCAATGCTTTCACATCCTTCCTATAATACGGCGACCAGAACTGTACGCAATACTCCAAGTGCAGCCGCACCAGAGTTTTGTACAGCTGCAACATGACCTCCTGGCTCCAAAACTCAATCCCTCTACCAATAAAAGCTAACACTCCGCACGCCTTCTTAACAACCCTATCAACCTGGGTGCCAACTTTCAGGGATCTATGCACATGGACACCGAGATCTCTCTGCTCATCCACACTACCAAGTATCTTACCATTAGCCCAGTACTCTGTATTCCTATTACTCCTTCCAAAGTTGACTGATCTTTTCAATGGGCAGTGACATTGGGTGGCACAGTGGTTAGCACTGCTGCCTCACAGCGCCAGGGACCTAGGTTCGATTCTCAGCTTGGGTCACTGTCTGTGTGGAGTTTGCACATTCTCCCCGTGTCTGCCTGGGTTTCCTCCGGGTGCTCCGGTTTCCTCCCACAGTCCAAAGATCTGCAGGTTAGGTGGATTGGCCGTGCTAAATTGCCCCTTTGGGGAATTAGCAGGGTAAATATGTGGGATTGTTGTCAGTGCAGGCTCGATGGGCTGAATGGCCTCTTTCTGCACTGTGGGGATTCTATGATTCCAATTTCTATTTTATTGCACAAGTGATCAGGTTGTGGGTTTGGTTCATTTGAACATCATTTTAAAGGGAGAAAAATTCAAGGTTGCTCTGAAGTTGAATCTAGCCCACAGTATACAAGGCAAAATAATGCCAGTTACAGCCTAGGGCCTACTGTGCATTTTACAGCAATTGAGTAGATAAAGAAATGTCATCGGACATAATGTATGCACACAGATATACAAAAATGCACACACATACGTGACACATACAAGTCTTAGAACCACATATCTAAGCCCCCTCCCCACACCCCAACCCAGCACTGAATTTACAGAGAAAAGACATTCCTCCGCAGAAATTACTGCCAAATGCCACAAGATACAGTGGCTACGCCGTTGCGAGCTTGGCTTTTGCCACACTCAGACTTTACGTGCCTTACCTATTTTTGCACTAAGCAAGTCTCTGTGATGAACAGTTTCAGGCAGCCACATAAAATTAACGTCCTTAAAGCATCTTAACAATGAGAGCTGTGTTACTGAGCGTCGCCTCTGCGTGGGGACTTGAACTGCATTATTTAAGCAATGCCACAGGGCCAGGTACTGTTGACTTAGTCTTTTATTGAATAGCTCACATTGTTGCCAAGTGGCAGGTAGAGGAAGCAGAATGAGGGAATAAATGAACTCAGTCATTAGCGTTCACTCCCAAAGAAGCATCATGTGATACAGATATCCATGAAACTGCATAAATAGAAAGCTGTCTGCTCCTGACTGCGTAATGACTCAAAAAAGGTACATTACCGCATCATGCCTTTTTGTGTAAATGCCTAATCACCATTATTCCCCCATTTATCCATGCAACAGTGACTTCTGTTAATTGTCTGCCCACACTATCTTCACAGAGTCCCATTTAAGGCTGCTCCCTCAGTCATAACTTTCAAGTGAAGATGAAAACATTCATCAGATGCTGCGGATAGTTGTCAGGGCGACACGGAGAAGAGGAAAGGGCAGTGTAAAGTGTGAAATGAGAAGGACCCGCTCTTTCGGGGGAATCTGAAATTAAAATCAAAACATGGAATACCAAGAGGAGCAAAAAAAAAAGTTAATTCTCAATAAGTAAATGTTTTAAATATGAACAGCAATCATTATCCTGAACCCAGTCTCTCGTACAATCTCAACACCAAAGCAGTACTCACTCCAAAGAATGCCTGTAATTTTGATGCAATGTCAAAAGTGGGATTTGAAATTACTGCACTCAATTCCTGATCACATTAAAAGATACGTAGCGAATCATATGATATTTGGGCAGCAAAATACTTTCTTGCAGAATTTTAAGCATACTTGACAAAATATTTTTTTCTAGACTTTATTTCTTTAAAGAGTCAGTACTTAATTCTTCAATGTGTAGAAAGGAACTGGCTTTTCCCAAAATGATTTCTTCAGATAACACTATCAGGAGCGCTCAGTTCTGTACCACATGTGTTTACGTACAATGTTAAGCCTTTAACTGCTGGGCCACCACACACAACGCGAGGTACATGGTGGAAGTGAAAATGGTACCATTGTAGTCAGGTAATGAACTGTGCTCAGGGTTCTGAGAGTTTCTGGGTTATTCAGGCCTGGCCTGTGCCAAGTGCAGCCAGATTGAGGACAGGTGCCGCATTTGATTCAAGTTCCTCTGCGGTAGGGATATGGAGGCAAAAACTGGCTGGAGCCCTGGCTTCTGATTGACTGACCTGCTGAGCTCGAGTGGATGTTGGTTAAGGACTGGTTTGAGTTTGAGTGCTGACTTTATAGTAAAATAACCTACTGCACTGTCCATACCCAGACACAGGAATGACCGCCATTTGGATCATAGAATCCTTACAGTGCAGAAGAGAATATTCGGCCCATCGAGTTGGCACTGACCCTCCGACAGGGCATCCCACCAGACCCTCACCTCCTGCCCCATCCCCCTAACCCATTCCATTTTCTTTGTTACTCCTTGATTTTTGATTTGATTTATTGTCATATGTATTAGCCTACAATGAAAAGTATTGTTTCTTGCACACTATACAGACAAAGCATACCGTTCATAGAGAAGGAAAGGAGAGAGTGCAGAATGTAGTGTTACAGTCATAGCTGGGGGGTAGAGAAAGATCAACTTAATGTGAGGTAGATCCATTATTGAAAGTGGCTAGATATTTCACATTTGGTTCTTGGTACGGATGGGGAAACACGCCACACCACAGATTATTAACTCTGTACCAGCCCGGTGGCACAGTGGTTAGAACTGCTGCCTCACAGTGCCAGGGACCCAGGTTCAATTCCGGCCATGGTGACTGTCTGTGTGGAGTTTGCACGTTCTCCCCATGTGTGCGTGGGTTTCCACCAGTTTCCTCCCACAGTCCAAAGATATGCAGGTTAGGTGGATTGGCGATGCTAAATTGCCCCTTAGTGTCCCAGGATGTGTAGGTTTGATGGGTTAACTGTGGTAAATGTGTGGGGTTCGGGGGATGGGGCAGGAGGTGAGGGCCTGGGTGGGATGCTCTGTCGGAGTGTCAGTGCCAACTCGATGGGCCAAATGGCCTCTTCTGCACTGTAAGGATTCTATGGTCCAAATGGCGGTCATTCCTGTGTCTGGGTATGGACAGTGCAGTAGGTTATTTTACTATAAAGTCAGCACTCAAACTCAATCCAGTCCTTAACCAACATCCACTCGAGCTCAGCAGGTCAGTCAATCAGAAGCCAGGGCTCCAGCCAGCTTTTGCCTCCATATCCCTACCGCAGAGGAACTTAAATCAAATGCGGCACCTGTCCTCAATCTGGCTGCACTTGGCACAGTCCAGGCCTGAATAACCCAGAAACTCTCAGAACCGGGAGTCTTTAACACTCAAAAGCCTAAAATCTTGACCGTCAGAAATGTTTATAAAAAAAGATTGTTGAAACACAGTGCCAGTGTTTGCAATTTTTCATCGCTTCACAATAAGGGAAATTAAAGGAAAAGACTGCTGCTTTACGCAGTCATTCAAAATAAGCCAGTAAATATAAATAGCCTAAACAAAACATGCTTCCCATTGTCTGAGAGCACAGTTCATTACCTAACTACAATGGCACCATTTTCACTCCCACCATTTAGAAAGCGCTGAGTTCTCCAGTCTCTGGTGTTCTCTAATTAATGTCTGCCTTAGTCTAATTCAATCATCAAGACGAGGCGCCAGTTGAAACTCCCATAATAATCTTTCTGACTGCTGCAATTTGCATCACAAAAATTATGTTACCCAATAAATATATGGCAGGTTCTTTTAACATCATTACCAGTTGAAAAAAACATTATTTTTTAGGAAATACTTAATTGAAGGACAGGCCCAGAAGCAAACAGTCTTTCTCACACAAGAAAGAATGAAAGCAAGGCTGCATTAGCAAATGCACTCCAGCATCAGATAATACATTACAACAGGCAAGGCTGGCCTCCATTACACTGCAAATATTTCTTTTTAATAAATAATTATTGCCATCAATAGCGACTCACTAAAATATACTGAAACTATTCCAGGAAATATTTTCTCAAGACTGTACAACAGTACAAAAGTAAAGTAACGGTACAAAGATCAATCCCCACACTCGCCCCAACAAGCCACCCACCCCACACGTAAAAAATAAATCTTCCATTGTTCTGTCCTTAATATTTATAAATCAGGAGCATTTGTTCTAAGCAAATCAATTCCATCCCACTAAACAACATGTATGAAATACGATGGCTAAAAAAAAAAATGTAATTGCCATTTAGAAATATGCAAAAATGCTAATTGCTATTGTACTCAGAAGCAGAAAATAGCAATTAATGGACAGCATTGTCCATCCTCTTGTCTCTGAAGACCTTGCATTTCCTGATCCATTCCTTTCAACCTTTGCTACTTTTCCTTTGTTGCAATGACCTGCTCATTGGCAGGTTGTATTAAAGTGCACACTGTTATTGTGCTGTCATCGTTTCAGAGCTAGGCTCTTTACTGGCCACTGACAAATCAGTTGCGTTCCATACAGCTTGCTGGGCAAAGCCTGACAATCAACAGATTTGTTGAACACATCTCCGTTTCCACCAGAGGTTAACAAAAACTGACAGGGCTAAGTCTGTTCTGATTAGCAATCTGGAAAGATGTTAGAATGGTTTACAATGGGTCATCACTGTATTTGCTAATTTCAGTACTGCCAAATGTCTGAATTTTAATGCACGGCGCTGTTCTAAATTGAGTATTGAACAATGAACATCGGCTATCTATTTTCCCTCCATTAAACCCCGACCAAAAAAAAAGTTGATAATTTATCTTTTTTATCCACCTTTCACACTGGAATAAACAACTTGCATCTCGACACTGTTCCTTGCATGCTCTGGGGTGAGTTTACATTTAAAAGATTGAATCTGGAGAAGGGTAAACAGGAGAGAGTTAGAGTGGGGCAGGGTGCTGTGGGCACAGATGGTTTCGAAATGACTGAGAAGTCAAGAATGAATGAACAAGGTATATCCCGAGGGTGGGAATATAGTCGCTGAACGATCACTCATATTGGTGGAGCATCTATGGGAAAGGACTAAGCCAGAATGAAGGAGCAGAGGGAGCTTGGCAGAACGTTTGGTTATATATGGTCACAACGGTCGGATGACACCAGAACACAGTGTGGCTATAAATTCCCTTTCTCTCCCTTCAATACTCCATCAGCAATCAGGAGGACTGAATGAGCAGTTAATGGCGATAGCAGTTTCAGACACACTGCTTCAACTGTGTTGGAAATAAAATTCATACCTCAATGAATTGTATCCAGCAAACATGAGCAAGACTGACAAAACTCCTTTGCTGAGGAAAATAGTTCAAATAGCTGTTGTTTGGGACACTTCATAGGAGGCCGTTCGGCCCATCGGGTCTGCACCGACCACAATTCCACCTTAGCTCTGTTCCCACAACCCCTCATATTTACCCTGCTAATCCCCCAGCACTAGGGTCAATTTAGAATGGCCAATCAACCTGACCCGCACATCTTTGGACTGTGGGAGGAAATCAGAGCACCCAGAGGAAACCCACGCAGACACGAGGAGAATGTGCAAACTCCACACAGACAGTCACCCGAGGCCGGTATTGAACCCGGGTCCCTGGAGCTGTGAGGCAGCAGTGCTAACCACTGTGCTGCCCTCATCTCAGAGTTGGAACAGTTGATGCTCTACCATTTTAAAATTTGCTATTATACACATTTTAAAAAAACAACCAAAGTAAACAAGTCCAAAGCTGTGTTAGTTAGGTGGATTAGCTGTGGAAAAACGTGGGATTACTGAGATGGGCCGGGGGAAGGGCTGGGTAAGGTGCTCTGTTGGAGCGATAGTGCAGACTCAAGGGGCCAAATGGCCCCCTTCTGCACTGTCAGCATTCTATGGATTCCAACATGGGAAATAGGCGGAAGTGGTATAATTAGCCTCAGCATCTCTGGGTTTGAGAGTGCAGACATCAGCTATGCTTTCTACTCCGAAACACCCTTCAGTGACCCATGCTAGAAATGGCAGATGCAGATATAAAGTTTATTTATTAGTGTCACAAGTAGGTTTACATTAGCACTGCAATGAAGTTACTGTGAAAATCTCCTAATCACCACATTCCGGCACCTGTTCGGGTTTGAGGGAGAATTTTAGCATGGCCAATGCACCCAACAAGCATGTCTTTCAGACTGTGGGAGGAAAGTGGAGCACTCGGAGGAAACCCACGCAGACACAGGGAGAATGTGCAGACTCCGCACTGATAGTGACCCAAGCTGGGAATCGAACCCGGGTGCTGTGAGGCAGCAGTGCTAACCCCACTGTACCACCGTGCCACCCCAAGTGAGAGTAGGAGTGAATTCATTACCGTGTTCCCAATTTGACAGAAAGGCTTGTGCCAGATACAAAAATGTTTTTGGTATGTAAACAGCTGTCAATTCTGCACCACAAGACATCTACGGTCCTGTGGTACCAAATAACTTGCAATATTTAGTTGGGCATATTTGTATTCAGTGACTCCTGATATACCTTGTACTGCTTATGCACAGTGGCAGCTCTGCTGTCTAGGTTTACACCTTATTAATTGAGCAGGTGGCTACAAGCAAAGGGTAACCATTCACTTGGTGCTCCAGCACAGGGTAGCACCAAGGAGAACAAGGAGAGATAGAATCATAGAATCATAGAAACCCTACAGTGCAGAAAGAGGCCATTTGGCCCATCGAGTCTGCACCGACCACAATCCCACCCAAGCCCTACCCCCATATCTATCCACTAATCCCTCTAACCTACGCATCTCAGGACACTAAGGGCAATTTTAGCATGGTCAATCAACCTAACCCGCACATCTTTGGACTGTGGGAGGAAACCGGAGCACCCGGAGGAAACCCACGCAGACACGAGGAGAATGTGCAAACTCCACACAGACAGTGACCCAAGCTGGGAATCGAACCCAGGTCCCTGGAGCTGTGAAGCAGCAGCGCTAACCACTGTGCTACCGTGCCGCCCTGAATAGAACTACAGCTTTCTGTCTGTATCAGTCAGTCAAAGTTAGCAACAAAGCAAAATAAAGGTGGCACGATCCAGTGTGATAAAGCCCCATTGTGGAATTGCGACTGAATGCTTTCAATTGGGAGCCTGGGCTCAGATACAAACCTCTCTCCATATTTTGGCTGGTTTTTGCAAGCAAAATGATTTTGTTTCTCCCACTGATTCAATATCAAGGGCAACACTTAAAAATCAAACACTAAGTGCAAGGAATCCATGATGTTGGACTGTGAACCTTCCCCCCGACCCCACCGCACCCCCCCCCCCCCCCCCATCCTGCCCAGCAAGAATTCAGAAGCCATCAATGGTTTGTCTCAGTCAATCACATTCTTCTTGGAATCAGAAGACGAAGTTCAACTTCAGCAGATAATCCTTCAGTGTAGTACTGAGGAAGTATCATCTCGATACTGTCCTTGAAGTTAAGTCGCAGAACTGATTCCATCTGTTCTGCTGGTTTCGGTGGATATGGAAGATTAAGTAGCGTTATTGAAAGAACACCATTCCTCCCTCAACCAACATCGCCAAGAGGAATGATCTGGTCACTGATCTCATTGCTACCTCTGGGATTTCCATCTGTACAAGATGACTGTTATATTTGCCTACCTAACGGCAGTTAACATTTTATAAGCTTCTCCAGAAATTCAGGTCAGAAGTGGTAAGGCGCAAGGCAAATGTAAATCACTCGGCACATTTTATGATGAATATTATGTACAATGGAATTGTCCAACTTCAGCAGGCAAGCCAGAGTGTAATAGGCATTAGCAAGCTAAACATTTGGGAATTTGCTTGTCAATTAATATGTTACTTTCATGATGGATGAGTAACATTGAATGTCGAGTGAATATCCCGTACCATGAATCATTGTGACTCAGCTCTGCCATATTTTCAGGCAAGTAAGTTTTAGAGGATAAAATCTCATCCACTGCCATGACTAACTGCACCCCCACACACACTGGAAAATAGTGCCTTCAAACTTCTTACCATCTTAAATTCATTAATATCACTATTAATGACCACAGATTTGTTTTAATGTGTCATTCTCTGATTGTGGGTATCACTGGCAAGGTCTGACATTTATCACCCCATTCTAAGTGTCCTTGGGATAGTGGACTGCCCTCTTGAATCGCTACAATCTGTGTGATGAAGGTGTTCCTGGCACGGTGGCACGGTGGTTAGCACTGCTGCCTCACAGCACCAGGGGCCCGGGTTCAATTCTGGCCTTGGGTGACTGTGTGGAGTTTACATGTTCTCCCCGTATCTGCATGGGTTTCCTCCCACAGTCCAAAGATGCGCAGGTTAAGTGGATTGGCCATGCTAAATTGTCCCAGGATGTGTAAATTAATGGGGTAATTACTTGGGATTACGGGGATAGGGCCTGGGTGGGATGCTCTGTCGGAGAGTGGGTGCAGACCCGATGGGCTAAATGGCCTCCTACCGCACTGTAGGGATTCTATGATTCTAGGACTATTGAGACCCCCATTGTGCCAGGGAAACACGGATAAGCGCCCAGCATTTGGGCCTTGTGGCAATAAAAGATGGGACATTCCGACTGGCTCCACTTTCCCACACTTAGTACGGCAGCTGAAATTCTATGATAATCTTGTTCTGTGAATTCAAGGTAACCAGGAAACCGGAATCATTTCATCAGATAACATGAAATAGGAGATGGACGTGCTGACTAATTATCTGAATGCTTTCCAATCCTACTCCTGTGATAATCATACAGAACTCTTAATTCTGCATACAATCCTTTCTGCTCCACCCATTTCGGAAACACAACATTTCAAGGTGTCTTTTTTGCCAAGGAACATCAATTAAAGTTGCTTTTAGAATAATTCCCCAATTTAGAAAACAAACCTCCCCAGTTTATTCAGCGTTGTTTAGTGTGGGGAATAAGGCGGAGGATCTGGAGATTTTTCACCGAGGTTGCACACAGCAGTGTCCTGGAGACAGATCTCCAATTCCAGGAGACTCCCGGCTAATCCTGGAGGGTTGGCAACGCTATGAGAAACGATCAGAGAAACAAAGGGGAAACTAGATGAGGGGGAACTGAATAGTAGGAAATGGAGGGTTAGGTCAGGTAGGGTGGCAGAAGGTTTATGTGAAGCACGGACACTATCGGAAACCAGCTTGGTCGAATGCTGTGTTTCAATGCTGTAAATTCTGTAAAATTCGAGGTTCATAGAATCATAGAAACCCTACAGTGCAGAAGGAGGCCATTCGGCCCATCGAGTCTGCACCGACAACAATCCCACCCCAGGCCCAATCCCCACAACCCCACAGATTTACCCCACTAATCCCTCTAACCTGGGACACTATGGGCAATTGAGCATGGTCAATCAACCTAACTGTACATCTTTGGACTGTGGGAGGAAACCGGAGCACCCGGAGGAAATCCACACAGACACGGGGAGAATGTGCAAACTCCACACAAACAGTGACCCGATGCCAGAATTGAACCCGGGTCCCTGGAGCTATGAGGCAGCAGTGCTAACCACTGTGCCAGTGGGGACTTTAACTGGGGACTTGATCAATTGATCCAGCGTATCATAGAATTGTTATGATACAGAAGGAGGCTATTTGGCCCATCGTGTCTGGACTGGCTCTCCAATTGAGCATCATGGCTTAGTGCCATCCCCCTGCCTTTTCCCCATAACCCTGTATGTTGTTTCTCTTCAAGTAATCCTCTTTTGCCCTCTCAAATGCTTCGATTGAACCTGCGACCACCACACTTCCAGGCAGTGCATTCCAGACACAAACCACTCGCTGTGTGAAAAGGTTTTTTTCTCACATCACATTTGCTTCTGTTGCAAATCACTTTAAATTTGTGCCCTCTCGTTCTCAATCCTTTTATGAGCGGGAACAGTTTCTCACTATCTACTCTGTCCAGCCCCCTCATGAGTTTGAATCTCCTCTCAGCCTTCTTATCTCCAGGAGAATAGTCCCAACCTCTCCAATTTATTCTCATTACTGAAGTTGCTACTGTCCCCTTTATTCCACAAATTATAACTTTTCTCACAAGTCTGTTGCCTGGTAAATGCTTTCTGAAAGTCCATGTGCACCATATCAACTGCATTACCCTGATCGACCCTGTTACCTCCTCAAAAAACTCCAGCAGGTTAGTCAATCATGATATCCCTCATAAAAATCCCTGCTGGCTCTTCCAAATAAAGCTACATTTTTGTTATGTGACAGCTAATTCTATCCTAAATAATTTAAGTTTAAGTTTATTTATTAGTGTCACAAGTAGGCTTACATTAACACCACAATGAAGTTACTGTGAAAATCCCTTTGTTTCCAGAAGCTTGCCCACCACAGATGTTAAACTGACTGGCCTGTAATTGCTGGGGCTATCCTTACAACTCTTTTTTGAACAAGAGCGTAAGATCTGATGGTAGAGCCTCACGTCCTTTAAAAAGTATCTGGATGAGCACTTGGCACATCATAACATTCAGGGCTATGGGCCAAGTGCTGGCAGATGGGATTAGGTGGGAGTTCAGGTGTTTCTAATGCATCAGTGTGTTCTCGATGGGCTGAAGGGCCTCTTCTGTGTTGTATGATTCTATGATTTGCATTTATCCAGTCTTCTGGCATCTCCCCTGAGTCGAGAGAAGACTGGAAGATTATGACCAGCGGCGCTGCAATATCCATTCTCATTTCCTTCAATATCCTTGAATGTATCTCATCTGGTCCTGGTGTCTTCTCAACTTCCAGTACCGACAATCTATTCAACATTTCCTCCTTATCAATTTTGAACCCTTCTCGGGACAAAGTATCCTTGTCTGTCACCATGTCCTGGGTCGCATCTATCTCCTTGGTAAAGACAGATGCAAAGTATTTATTTAATACCTTAGCTATGCCCCCAACCTTCATGTGCAAATTCCCTTTTAGGTCACTAATTGATCCTACCATCCTTTTACTATTTATATGCCTTTGGAAGACTTTAGCATTTCCCTTTATGTTGGCTTATGGGGGATTCTCATAATCCCTCTTCACTTCGCTAAGGTGCTTTTTCACCTCCCCCCTGAACCTTCTGCATTCCTCTTTGCTCTCAACTGTACTTTCTACCTGACACCTGTCATAAAAACACTTTTTCTTCCTTATCTTAATTTCTATCTCCTTTTTCATCCAGGGAGCTCTAGATTTGTCAGTCCTGCTTTTTCCTTGAAAGGGAACAAACATAGAAACATAGAAAAACTATAGCACAAAGCAGGCCCTTCGGCCCCACAAGTTGTGCCGAACATATCCCTACCTTCTAGGCCTACCTATAACCCTCCATCCTATTAAGCTCCATGTACTCATCCAGGAGTCTCTTAAAAGACCCTATTGAGTTTGCCTCCACCACCACTGACGGCAGCCGATTCCACTCGCCCACCACCCTCTGTGTGAAAAACTTACCCCTAACATTTCCACTGTACCTATCCCCCAGCACCTTAAACCTGTGTCCTCTCGTAGCAGCCATTTCCACTCTGGGAAAAAACCTCTGAGAGTCCACCCGATCTATGCCTCTCAACCTTTTCTCTCAACCTCTTATATACCTCTATTAGGTCTCCTCTCATCCTACGTCTCTCCAAGGAGAAAAGACCGAGCTCCCTCAGCCTATCCTCATAAGGCATGCCACTCAATCCAGGCAACATCCTTGTAAATCTCCTCTGCACCCTTTCAATCTTTTCCACATCCTTCCTGTAATGAGGCGACCAGAACTGAGCACAGTACTCCAAGCGGGGTCTGACGAGGGTCTTATATAGCTGCATCATTATCCCCGGACTCCTAAACTCAATCCCTCGATTGATAAAGGCCAGCACACCATACGCCTTCTTAACCACCTCCTCCACCTGCGGGGCCGATTTTAGAGTCCTATGGACCCAGACCCCAAGGTCCTTCTGATCCTCTACAGTACTAAGGGTCTTTCCCTTTATATTGTACTCCTTCATCCCATTTGACCTGCCAAAATGGACCACTACGCATTTATCTGGGTTGAAGTCCATCTGCCACTTCTCCGCCCAGTCTTGCATCCTATCTATGTCCCTCTGTAACTTCTGACATCCCTCTAGACTATCCATAACCCCACCAACCTTCGTGTCATCGGCAAACTTACCAAACCATCCCTCCACTTCCTCATCCAGGTCATTTATGAAAATGACAAACAGCAAGGGTCCCAGAACAGATCCCTGGGGCACACCACTGGTGACCGACCTCCATTTAGAAAAAGACCCATCTATACCCACTCTCTGCCTCCTTTGGGCAAGCCAGTTCTGGATCCACAGGGCAGCAACCCCTTGGATCCCATGCCCTCTCACTTTTTCTAGAAGCCTTGCACAGGGGACCTTATCGAACGCCTTGCTAAAATCCATATAAACCACACCTACCGCTTTCCCTTCGTCAATGTGTCTAGTCACATTTTTGAAGAACTCCACCAGGCTCGTAAGGCACGATCTGCCTGTGACAAAGCCATGCTGAGTATTCTTGAGCATACTAAACCTCTCTAAATGCTCATAAATCTTGTCCCTCAGGATCTTCTCCATCAGCTTACCAACCACTGAGGTTAAACTCACCGGTCGGTAATTTCCTGGGCTATCCCTATTCCCCTTCTTGAAAATAGGAACCACATCCGCAATCCTCCAATCCTCCGGCACCTCTCCCATCTCCATCGATGGCGCAAAGATCATCGCCAGAGGCTCTGCAATCTCTTCCCTTGTCTCCCACAGTAACCTGGGGTACATCACATCCGGACCCGGCGACTTATCTATCTTGATGCCATTCAAAGATTCCAGCACAACCTCTTTGTTAAAGTCCACATACTCAATCTTTTCAGTCCACCGCAAGCCCACAGTACATCCACCCAGGTCCTTCTCCTCTGTGAAAACCGAGGCAAAATACTCATTAAGCACCTCTGCCATTTCTACTGGTTCGATACAGATTTTCCCACCTTCACCTTTTATAGGCCCTATTCCTTCACGTCTCATCCTTTTACTCTTCACATATTTATAGAACGCCTTAGGGTTTTCCTTAATCCTACCTGCCAACGCCTTCTCGTGACCCCTTCTGGCTCTCCTAATTTCCTTCTTTAGTCCCTTCCTACAAGCCGTATACTCATCTAGATCCCTGTCTTCGCCAAGCTCTCTGAACCTTTTGTACACTTTCCTTGTATGCTAACCTTGACTGTGTCTGCACCATTTCTGATTTGAAGGTAGCCCATTGTTCAGCTACGGTTTTTCCTGCCAACCTTTTGTTCCAGTCTATCCGGTCCAGTTCCATTCTTACCCCATTGAAGCCGCTCTCCGGCAGTTAATTATCTTTACTCTGGATTGCCTATTATCCTTTTCTATCATCGTCCTAAACCTTACGACACAATGATCACTGTCCCCTAAATGTTCCCCCACTGACACTTGATCTACTTGGCTGACCTCATTTCCAAGAACCAGGTGTAACAGAGCATCCTTTCTTGTTGGACTGAACACGTACTGCTGTAGGAAATATTCCTGAACACAATCTAGGAACTTTTGCCCCTCTCCGTTTTTTACACTACCACTATCCCAGTTTAAATTCGGACAATTAAAGTTCCCTTTTAAAAGTATTCTATAATGTTTCAATCTCTCTGTAATTTCCCTGCAGATTTGTTCTTCTAAATCTGTTTCACCAGTTGGCAATCTGTAGACCACATCGAGCAATGTAATTGCACCCTTAGCTCTAGCCGAATAGTCCTTGAACTCTCTGGGACATTCTCTTTCTCCAGCACGGCAATGCTCTCCTTAACGAATACCGCCACCCCTCCCACTTTCCTTCCTTTCCTCTCTTTTCTGAACACCTTGTGCCGAGGGATATTTAACACCGAGTGTTGCCCTTCCTTGAGCCAGGATTCTGTTATCACCACAACATCATATTTCCACAGCGCAATCTGCATCTGTAATTCCCCAATCTTATTTACTATAATTTGTGCGGTGCGGTGGCACAGTGGGTAGCACTGCTGCCTCACAGCGCCAAGGACCCGGGTTTGATTCTTGGCTTGGGTCACTGTCTGTGTGAAGTTTGCACGTTCTCCCCATATCTGCGTGGGTTTCCTCCAGGTGCTCCAGTTTCCTTCCGCAGTGTTGAATCGGTGCATTGGCCATGCTAAATTCTCCCTCAGTGTACCCAAACAGGTGCCGGAATGTGGCAACTAGGGGATTTTCACAGTAACTTCATTGTAGTATTAATGTAAGCTTATTTGTGACACTAATAAATAAACTTTAAAAAAACATACATGCACAGTAATCCTGATTTACACATCGTTAATTTCTCCCTTACCGATTAACTTATTATTCTCTATCCTGGCATTTTCTGTCCCTCCCAGTATTTTCTACATCCTGGTATTCCATAACCATTTAAAAATAATCTTTGCATGAACTCTTGCAAAGGCTGACTTGATAAAAGCATCATCAGATATAATATTTCGATGTGGCACAAGTTAGCAAGTGTCCCACTTGCAAGCGTCAGTGCGCCACATCAGCCGATCTTACCAAGGCTGCAACAGTTGGCATCAATCACCAGGAGTTAGAGAGGGTGTGTGGGCGTGGGCCTGGGGCAGGGGGCTTCAAACTTTCCCACTCCTGAACTGCTATCCAGTGACCCAGACTGGAAAATACACCTCAGTGAACCCCCGGCGATAAACAAGATACAGTAAAATAGCCAGCTTATACACACCGTCTAAACTCAGACACGAAGGACTGGCATTTGCACAAAGCACCCATAGGAACCCAACTCCCAGCAAAGTTCAGGAAAGCAGGCAGGAAAACTGAGTCAAGAGAAAAGGCTGCTACGATGAGATACTTCTAATCAGGACCTCAGGAGAGAAATCCAATTAAGACTCTGCAGTAGGAAACACACTCCTACATTTCCAAAAGCAAGTTCCTTTAGTTTGTTTATAATCTGAATTTGCTTTTAAGAAACGCCTGGGAAATAAGACACAAAATCTCCCTCTCAACCCCCGAGCATTAATAGTTAGATTCTTGGCTGCAATCTACAGTTCAAACATGAACTCAACTCCTTCAGTAAGCTAAGCTTCCAGCAAAGTCTATTCAAACCTTCAACTTCACTATTTTAATATGCATCGCATTAAAAAACAAGTCTAAGGAAGCTTTAGGCTCTCAACCTTAGACAGGTTGATCAATTAAAGCCACTCCCTATAAACTGGAAACTGCAGCATTAACTTCAGATGAAAGCAAGAGAAGAATCTGCTAAAGGCACCAATCCAGCCCTCGTATTATATTTTATTGTAGCATTTTCAACACAAGAGCCTTCGGGAGGAGACTCGATTATAAATATATAATATTCAGGAATAGTGTGCAAATAAACAATGGTAGACCTTCCATGATATTTAAGCATATGGCAGCACATCCTGATGTAAAATGAAAGGAGGAACTAGATTTAAATAACACTTCTCATGACCTCAGGATGTTCCAAAGCACTTTAGAGCCAATTAAAAACTTCTGAAACATGGTCACTGATGTAATGTAAGAAATGCAGCAACTAATTGGTGCACAGCAGGATTCTACAAACAGCAATGAAATAATGGCCAGATAATCTGCTTTAACGATAACTGATGGATAAGTATAAATACCTGTTGGACTTTAACCTGGTGTTGTGTGACTTCTTACTGTGGATAAATATCGGCCAGCTCACCAGTGCTAACTTTCCCTGCTCATGTCTGAAGCAACATCAGAGGACCGTTTACCTAAACGGTTAGAGGGGGGCCTCAGTTACCATCTCACCCAATGGACAATGGGCTGGATGCTCCAACCTCCCAGCGGCTGGGATTCTCCGGCCCATTACAATGAGCGGAGATTTGGCTGAGCACCAAATTCTCGGTTCTCGCTGGCAGCAGCGGCGGGGCGTAAACCCGGAGAATTCTGGCCAACGTCTCCAACAGCGCAGTATTCCCTCAGCCCGGCCCTGGAACAGGAGCCTGCATTACATGCTCACATCTTGTTACTCACAGGAGCGTACATCAGTACGGAGTTTACATCCAGTCTCGGGCCTTCAGTTAGGTGGGTGCCTTCATGTGAAGCCCTCGTGTATGTGTGTCTGGGTGAGGGAATTGTATTTGTCAGTTTAAAATTCCCTCTGCTCAATATTCTGCAATCATTAACTAATTCACAACTTAACTAAACTCATGAATATTGTAATTTAAAATAAATATGTTAAAAGATAACGTAAAGTAGAATTTCAAAGCTTTAGTGAACAGAGGGTGCTTGTTGTTGATTCGCTTTGTCATGATGTGGAGATGCCGGCGTTGGACTGGGGTAAACACAGTAAGATGTTTAACAACACCAGGTTAAAGTCCAACAGGTTTATTTGGTAGCAAAAGCCACACAAGCTTTCGGAGCTCCAAGCCCCTTCTTCAGGTGAGACAGCACCAAGGCCGAGGACAAGAAAGCAGCAGCTCTCTAGAAGGGTTCCAAAAGAATCATCAAGAAAACGGCCCCGAAAGGTGGCAAGAAGAGAAGGAAATCCAGGGAGGAGAGTTACTCCATCTACAGCTACAAAGTGATGAAGCAGCTTCACCCAGACACCGGTATCTCCTCCAAGGCCGTGAGCATCATGAACCCACTCGTCAATGACAACTTTGAGTGCATCACAGGCGAGGCTTTCCGTCTGGCCCATTCCAACAAACGCAGCACCATCAGCTCCCAAGAGATCCAGATCGCCGTGCTCCCCTACATGCAACACTCAGCCATATTATTTGAAAGCAAACCAGGAGTCATTGCGGTGGGGGTGTGGGAGGAATTGATTGTACAGGTATGAATTAATGGTGGGTGCTGAAGGTTTTCCATGTATACTGACAAAGCCAGCTACATATCTCCACACTACCTCTCAACCCCTCCACTGTCTCTGATCTGTCACACTCCTTGTCCAACATTAAATCCTCAATGAGCAAAACCTTCCTCCAGCTAAATCGTGAAGACTGAAGCCACTGTCTTCAGCCAACCCCCCCCCCCCCCCCCCCCCCCCCCGCAAAAAAAACCTTCATCCTCTAGCCACCAACTCCAACTCCCTCCCTGGCCACTCTCAGACTGAACCAGACTGTTCACAAACACGGCATCTTATCGGACCACGTGATGAGCACCCGACCCCATACCTATGTCATCACCAAGCCTCCGCTGAGCTGTTACCTCCAGATTGGATTATCCCACTGTACTCGGACCTCCCGCGCTCCATCAACTTTAAACATCCAGATCTCTGCTGCCCGTGTCCTAACTTGCACCAACTTCCGTTCACTCAATGCTCCCTTACTGACATTGTGGCCCAGCAATGCCTCGATTTCAAAATTTGATTCTTGGTCGCAATAACCCTCAGCAAATGTGCATCCCTCCAATTCGGACCTCTTGCGCATTACTGCTTTGAACTGCTCCATGGCTGGTGGCCTAGGCTGCTTAGCTCTCGAATCCACCTCATTTTAAGGCGCCCCTTAAAACCTATTTCTCTGACCAAGTCCTGTCCTAATGTCAAATTTTGTTTGATAATGCACCTGTGAATCGCCTTCGGACTTTTTCATACTTTAAAAAGTGCTAAATAAACACAAGCTGTTGTTGATCTTTACCCCTCTTTGTCCTCCTTAACCTTTCCGTAGTCTATTAATCAGATAAAGCTTTCCAAGAATCCTGGATAAGCCAGAACAGTTTCTGATTAAATATCGAGAAGACCAAAGCCATCAGCTCCAGCCCTCATCACTAACTCATGCCCGCACAATCAATTCCTCCCCCCAAACACAATCTTTGGCCCTTGTCTCAGTTCGAACCAGACCATTTACAACCTCAGCATTCTATTCAATGCCAAGTTGCATTTCCAACCCCATATCCTCTCCATCACCCAGACTGCTTCCTTCCACACTCCCAACATTGTCCGCCTCCATCTCTACCTCAGCCTGTCCACCACTGAAAGTTCACTCAGACCTTGGTCAGGTCCAGACTTGGCTATTCCAGTGCTTCTTAACCTCAGCTCATGGCCCATTGTCCATCATTCCTGTTTTCACTGACCGACATTGGTTCCCGGTACACGACACCTCAAATTTAAAATTCTCATCCCCAGGCTTAAATCCTTCCATGGCCTTACTCCTTCCTATCTCCAACCTCCAACACCCCCACACAAATCTCTGTTCCTCTATTGCCTTCTTGTGCATCCTCCCTCCCTCCGCCCATTGGTGGATCTGCCTTTAGACACCTAGGCCTCAGTTGCAGAATTTCTTCCCTAAACCCTTCCACCATCTCCATCCTCATTGGTCACCACCTCTTAATATCTCTCCAGCTTGTGGATTTACCCAGTGAAGCACACTGGACATTTCTTTTGACATTAAGAGATGCTACAGGTCAATGATTAACAATGTCTCCTGGCATTCCCCCAATCTCCCTGAAGTTTATTTCCTTGGACTCTTTTATGTGAATAATTCTTGAGACGCTGCACATAGGTACCAGGGTCTGGTGCAGGACTGTGACTGTCAACTGTTCAAACGGAGCGGTGTTTTACCGAGGAGTGACTTTGTGCCCACTGTTTTCACACTAGCTGAGGAGAATGGTCTAAATAGGTATATTGTGAGGTCAGTTATAAACCAATAGGAAGGAAATTCTGCAGTTGGGACCTAGGGGCCTAACGGCTCATCCATCAATGGGCGGAGGGAGAGAGGATGCACAAGAAGGCAATAGAGGAGCAGAGAATTTGTGCGGGGGTATTGGTGGGTCTGGTCGCCACATTACAGGAAGGATGTGGAGGGTTTGGAGGGGCTACCGAAGAGGTTTACCAGGATGCTGCCTAGGTTAGAGGGTATGAACTATAAGGAGAGGCTGGACAAACTAGGGTTGTTTTCTCTGGAGTGGCGGAGGCGGAGGGGAGACCTGGTAGAAGTCCATAAAACTATGAGAGGCAGAGATAGGGTTGACAGTCAGAATCTTTTTCCCCAGAGTTGAAATGTCTAATACTAGGGGGCACGCACTTAAGGTGAGAGGGGGAAAGTTCAAAGGAGATGTGAGGGGCAAGTTTTTTTTTACAGAGAGTTGAAGGTGTCTGGAACCCGCTGCCAGGGGTGGTGGCGCAGGCAGATACGATAGGGGTGTTTAAGGGGCTTTTAGACAAGTACATGATAATGCAGGAATAGAGGGAAATTTACCAAGGACAGGCAGAAGGGATTAGTTGAATTTGGCATCATGTTTGGCACAACACTGTGGGCTGAAGGGCCTGTTCCTGTGTTGTACTGTTCTGTGTGTTATGTAACAATTGGGCGATGTTCCTGTAGATTATGGTTGCTTGTAAACCCTGATCTCTGGCCTGGAAAATGGAGCAGAAAACCAAGAGCAGGAAAACCAGCAAGAAATCGCTCATTTTCTTTAATACTTATGCAGCTTTGAAGTGTGACCACTGAAGTTAGACAGATGCACACTAATATAAGACAATTTACATGTGGCAGGAGGTACCAGCAGCCATCTCGCCTCCCACTGGGGTCTGCTGCAATGATCCACATCTCCTGGCTAACTCACTGTTTGTCATTCAGGACAGCATTAAGGCCACTGTGACTATGACTCACGTTGGCTGTAGTGCAATGAAGGTCGGCATAAATGGCACGGCTGCTCCACTGAATGAGACAGTAAACAAACTCTGTAGGATTTTTGAGCATCAACCAGATCCCTACAGTCAGCATGCAAGAGCCTTGCTCCGTACATCATCGGGCTGTAACTGTGTGTAAACTAAGCTGTGCTTTGCCAGGTTGTGCATTGAAGACTAAGTGCCAGGCTACTTGACAGAACGGCACTCTCCACCTGCATATTAATGTAGACAAAACTGCACAAGAAAGCTGCCAAGGTACTCGACAGTCACGCCTTAGAGTTGCAAACCATTCATGTACAGAAATAAGCCATGAGTGGCCCTGAAGGTGTTGCAAACCGCTTACATACATGAGTAACTTAAACTATGTCTTAAATGAGGACATCATGTAAAATCTTATGTGAGGGAATACTCTCCCCTTGCCTGGATGGGTGCAGCTCTAACAACATTCAAGAAGCTCGCCACTATCCAGGAGAAAGCAGCCTGCTTGGTTGGCACCCTTTCCACAAACATTCACTCCCTTTACCAGTGTATGTACCATCTACAAGATACACTGCAGGAAATCACCAATGCTCCTTAGGCACCACCTTCTAAACCCATGACCACTACTATCTGGAAGGACACAGGCAACAGACACTTGGGAACATCCCCACCTGCAAGTTCCCCTCCAAGCCACTCACCATCCTGACTTTGAATTATATCTTCTTTCACTATCGCTGGGTCAAAATCTTAGGACCCCCTCCCTAAAAGAACCGTGGGTGTATCTACCCCACATGGACTTTCTCAGCATCAATTAGGAGAGGGCAATAAATGCTAGCCTCGCCCGCAACACCCATTTCCCACTAATGAATAAAATAAAGCTTACGCGGAGCTGCTGTCTTTCCGATGGGACATTCAACAGAAGCTACACCTACCCTCTTTGGGTGGGCATAATAAATTCCAAGTCCGCTATTTCAAAGCGGGGAAGTTTCCCCCCCTCACCGCCCAACATTTACTGTTTAACCAACATGGTAGCACAGTGGTTAGCACTGCTGCCTCACAGTGCCAGGGACCCAGGTTCAATTCCCGGCTCGGGTCACTGTCTGTGCGGAGTCTGCACGTTTTCCCCGTATCTGTGTGGGTTTCCTCCGGGTGCTCCGGTTTCCTCCCATAGTCTGAAAGATGTGCTGGTTAGGTGCATTGGCCTGAACAGGCGCCACAGTGTGGCGGCTAGAAGAATTTCACAGTAACTTCATTGCAGTGTTAATGTAAGCCTTACTTGTGACAAATAAATAAACTTTACTTTATATCACCAAAGCAGGTGACCTGGTCATTATTTCATTGCTGTTTTTTGGAGCTTGCTGTGCACAAATTGGCTGCCGAGTTTCCGAAATGACAACAGTGACGAACTGCACCCGCCCCCCCCCCCCCCCCCCCCCCCCAAAAAAGCATTTCACAAAGCGCTTTGGGACATCCTGCGGCCATGAAAAGCTGCTACATAAATGCAAGTTCGTATTTCTTGATCATCGAGTTAATTAACTCATCCGGAGTAAAATGGTCAATGTACCAAAAAAAAACCTTAAAGCAAATCGATTCTCATACATGTGTCCAATGTTCGTGCAGCACTGGCTTCGTGCCAGCGATTTCCCTAAACAGAGAAAAAAAAACTTGTCCAACTAAAGTAAAAGTCCAGCCTGGGCTTGCAGTTCTCGCTTATTGATGAGTAAGATGTTCTGCTGATTAAAAATTGATCCTCCTCAAATTCTAATCAACAGAATAGGATTCATTCATATGTTATCAAGTCAGGAGCTGACAGTGAAAACCAAACCTGTTATTAACCCCTGAACCCCGCTGACCTTGGTCAGGAAAACTGGAAAACTGTAAATTACTCAACGGCCCGAGCAGAATATCGCCAGGCTGATGGATTTATGTTGGGCCCAGATCACGGTGGGTTACAGCCAATATCACGATCCAACACGTCTCTGGAGGAAAAGGGGTTCACGACATCCCGACAGCCTGCACTGTGACTCTGCATACATTAGTGCCTGCTCTCATTAAGCCACACAATCACGTATTCCATTAAACTGGCAGGAATTTAATTCAAAGGTAGGGTTTGTTTAAAGGCAAAATTTCCCTGTTTGTTTAGGAGAGAAACCAAACACATCAGTAGCATTTCCTCTCCGTATTAGCGACTTTAATTGCCCCTTCAGTTCGGGCTGCGTAAGATTCTCCTGGCAGTTACTGTCAGTAAATGGAAGTCACCCAAAAATGCAAGCTCAATTAAATTAAAAGATGCAAGAATAGGAATTGCCATAGAGAAGCGATTAAACACCCTTACACTCCACCATCTGAAGGTGGAGCGCACTCACGGAATTTCAAACTCATTCCCAGTCTAACAGGTCACTGTTAGCATTTCAATGGTTTCTTTTTAAAATCCAACTGCAAGAACATTACCTGCAGAACACAAGCAGAGAGCCACAAATCTGCCTCAATCTTTTACAGTACACCAGGGGTGTAGCTACAGACATGCAACTTAGTCAGCTGCCTACTTCACAGAAATAAGGCCATGTTCCAAGACTCACTGCACGATGCAGAAACAAGGCTCTCCGTTCCTGTCATCAGGGGAAGGCTGTTTGCTTTACTCACAGAAACACAATGATCTGGATAAAAGCTAATGACTGCGGACGCTGGAATCTGAAACAAAAACAGAAAATGCAGGAAAATCTCAGCGGGTCTGTCAGCCTCTGAGCGAAGAATAACATCAACGTTTCATGTCCGAATCTGTGGAGAGAGAGTAGAGCCGACATTTCGAGTCTGACTTTGGCTCTATTCTCTCTCCAAAGTGGTTGTCAAACCTGCTGAGATCTTCCAGCACTTCCTGACAATGATCTGGATCCCTGGGTGCTCCCTCGTCCAAGTTTGTACAAGAGGCGATTGCACTGAGTGAAAGGGTGCATCCGGCAAAAACATCGGACTCCAGCTTCCAACTCAAGAACGTGGAAACAGGAGAGCAATGGATGGCGGCTCTTCTCCAAAACAGCATGGTGTGGGAACATCTAGTGCCAGATTTCTCCCCATCATTCCACGGCGGAAGGGCTGATCGTTCCAGGATGTCAGTCAGGGCATTTTCACAGGAACTTCATTGCAGTGTTAATGTAAGCCCACTTGTGACACAAAAAAACTTTAAAACTATTACAAAAGATAATGCATGTTACTGAGGGCAATGCCAAGGCCGTGACCAGGATATCCAGGCACAGGAAGCACCCACACGCCTACCGTGTGTGCAACCTCTTGGTAGCTTATGCTTGCAGATCTTCTCAGTGAATACAGTGGGAACTGGTTTCTCCTCATTACTCCAGTAACTCTGCTGCAAGCTCACCCTCTCAATAGTCTCACCCACTGTGCAGGCCGCTGAAGGAAGCTGCCCCAAATTAAATGTTAGGCAACTATTCACTGATCCACATTTGGGAAAAGCAGCCGAACCACTCAGAACTCAAGATCCAGGACGGAATTACATCTTGAGGCTAAGAGTGTTGAGGGGCAGCTTTGGCAGCGGCATGGCCACTGGCCAGAATTCCTGCGCCCGGAACCTCATTAACCGCAGAGACGAGTTCCCCTCCGACTCTCTTGGGGGGTCGGCAGCTGATTCATCCACCCACCCTGAGCTGGTGGGTCCAAAGTTCCTGGCACCATATCTAAATACCAGTCCACAACACATATTACAACACTCTCTCTAGCCCCACCTGTCTTCACCAGACTGTGCAGAATAGAACAATAGAATCCGTGGGAGTTACTGAGGATGTGGAATCGTGGCAACTCCCGGGGAACCGTGCACAAACCTGCAGGATGTGCCTTCGATGGTTGCACAGCAACTGCACATTCACAGAGTGGGGGCCCTTGCGGTTGATGAACTTCAAGGGCTGCTGCCTGTACAGCCACATGGGGGCAGCCCACTGCTCCCTGCACTCTTCAGAACCCAGAGACAGCTGCAAAGCAGAGACTGGCTGTCCTCGCCCAGAGCAAAGATTACATAATAATCGGCCCTCCTGTGAAGGGCATTGGTCACCTCCTGAATGCACCAATGTGTTGCTGACTCTGAAATGTCACACAGGTCCCCTGGAAAGACCCAAAAGCAAAGCAATTTAGCTGCCATCACCTTCAGGGACAAGGGCAGGGGGAAGCCCCCAAACTCACCGAGCATCAGGTCTTCACAGAGAATGGGGCATATGTGGCAGTCCAGATCTCTGGACATTCGCGGCATTGCCCTGCACTGCCTCTCGATGATAGACCCTTGGTGTTGCCAGTCATCTCTACAGTCTGAGCCTCCGCTCCTCAACCTCCAGCTGATGCTCACACTCCCCCTGAGTTTGTCCCACAGGCAGTGCCTCCTGCTGGTTTAGGACACACTAACACCCTTCCCTCCTTCACCTCCCGCCTCAGATGAGGATTCGTATAAAAGCTTCCTGGACCATAGGATCCATTCTCACTTTTTCCTCCTCTTTGAAAAGAGATATTGAAGATCAGAATGGGTAAAGGGTACCGCGTACAAAGGTGTGAATGACAGGACTCTGGGGGAAGTTGAGCAGCTAAGCTTTAGATTGCATTGTCCCTCATGCCACCTTGTCCCTGGGACTCTGGCACACGTGGGGAGGGAACAGCATTCCATTCCACTGGTGTTACAACTGGAGGTCTGTGGGGGTTGAGAACTTGTGAATTATCTCATTAAACCAATGTGGCTCTGACCTCCACTCATTGGCTTGGCATAATTCATTTGCTCACGTTGAATGAATGGAATCGTTTGGCCACTGATGTTTGGCCACTGATGAATGGCCTTAATTATTAACCCACGACACCCCAGATGGGAAAGCACAATTAATACAGCTGTGTCCCCTTCACTCTGCAACGTTGCATTACTGTCTTACACTTTGTAGCTTTTCCAATTTTGACACAAGGTTATTATTTGCGCCTAGCCAAAAACACAAATTTAGAACCCTGGCTTGCTATTGTTCCAGGGCAATGGGGGCTGTGTCCTGTGTAATTAACCTGGACTCTGTCCACTGTAGTGGCATCAACAAGTGAGTATGAATTCCCAGAAGGAGCCCCAGAGGTCAGTATAACGGTCCTCCCACACTTCTGACTTCAGACTGAGGTCCACGTAGCCCCTGGACTGCGTATCATCAGTAACTCCTGCCCATTTCACAGCAGGAGTGTCTGCACTGACCCCTGTCTGCCAGTCCCTGAACAGAACCCTTGACATTGTTCTCATTTCTAAAGAGGACAATGGACAACAGACACCTTCCCAAATCACTGCAGCCTTCCACTGTTCAATGTTTGTGTGAATCTTCTCTAATGTGCCACAGTAACAGGCCACCACCTGCCCATAATCTGCATTCATCCCATTACACTGGTACATGAACTATCCATTTGACCTCCCTCCCCCTTGTTTGTGAGCTTTCCATTGCAGGTTTGTCTGGGTCCAGCTTCCTTCCCTTTGGTCTTCCCTCAGCCTTCCACTGTTCAACCTCTTCATCCACCTCCTTGCCCCTCTGCCTGCTCCCTGTCCCACCCCGCACCTTGCACAGACCTCCTTCCACATTGCCCCCTTTGTCTTCACCATGTTACACCACCAAGCTCCCCTCCCTCACCTCACACTCCAGCCCCAGTCATACTTCAGACCTTTGTTGCGGTGACTGCACGGGTTCCATAGCACAGTGCTGTCCAGGACAAGGTGCATGACACCAGGGGGGCGAAGGAGACCCCTGTACTCCCCAATCCCAGGCACAGTACTGGTCTGACGAAGAGCAGCTCGGCATGGAGATGGAGACAGGAACCGGTCTGTCCCGGCAGAGTGGTGAACAGCGCATCAGGAGAGGTGCAGCAAGTTGGCAGAGAGGCTGACCTCGAAGTCACTGGTGAACTGGGAGGTGTTTTGTGCGCACTGCTCTTTATCAATAGGGTTTGACACTGACATGATTTCCCATTGGCAGCACGCAAGACTGGAAGTCCTGACAGGATGTCGCTGGGCAGCTGCTTTAATACAGAGATTTAAAAGTTTAAAGTTTATTTGTTTATTAGTCACAAGTAGGCTGACATGAACACTGCAATGAAGTTACTGTGAAATTCCTCCAGTCGCCACACTCCGGCTCCTGTATGGGTCAATGCACCTAATCAACACGTCTTTTAGACTGTGGGAGGAAGCCGGAGCACCCGGAGGAAACCCAGACAGACACGGGGAGAACATACAGGCTCCACACAGACAGTGACCCAAGCCAGGAATCAAACCCGGGTCCCTGGCACTGAGAGGCAGCAGTGCTAACCACTGTACCCAACGACATTCACACCCCCAACCAGCAGGAAGACTGACCACCATTCACCTGCCATTGGGAGAACTGCAACGTGATTTTATGTCGGCGGGTTTCCAACTCTTTGGCCCCTGTCAGATTCTCTGGGCCCACCCACCAATAAACCCCCCCTCCCCCCGCGGACAGTTTGGGAGAATCCCACCCTCAGCGTCCTGCCGATGGCATTGATCTGAGCCAGAATTGCTACAATTGGCCTCAAGGCACCTGGGTTAGTCGATGGGGGTGTAATCCAATAAATCACCTTTCAGATAGGGTATCTGAGAGCAAACCCTCACAGGTCAAACAGAAATGCTGACACTCATCTTCAAGTCTCAGGAATAACTCAAACCTTGCCCAAAGACACAGAAACTGGAGTCAAGAGTCAGGGCAAACGGGGAGAAAAAAACATTCAAAGCCTGGGAAGCAGGAGAGTTTTGAAGTTGTAGAAATGAAATGAAAAAGGAAACACATGTCAGAAGAATGCTTAGACCCACAGCGCGTGACACAATATTGTGCAGCTATGTGGAAGGAAACCCTGGCATGTCCATACCAGGAGTTTGAAAAGAATTAGGCAAGCACAGTGTGCAAGTGGCTACCCTGACACATCCTGTGGCAAGTATTTTGATTCAGCGACAGCTGCCTTTAGAAATTTCACAAACCGAATTTGCTGAAAAAGACAGACATATGTCAAAGCTTTTCGTCTTCCACTCATCAGGACAGATTCGCAAGAATTCCAATAGTTAAGGGAACAACAATTTGTGCTAAATGAAGAGAGGTTGGCAAGTGGACGCAGAATGGCTCACTTACGCATGCGCAAAGCCACATACATTCACACACAGGGCTCTGCCCTTTGCAGACAGAAGGAGCATGTCCATGCATTGCACCATTTACAATTAACCAAAAGTTTGGGGATACCAGTTCATTCCCCATGACAATGCCTTGACCGGACTCAACCTGCCTGGTTTGAACTTGAACAAAAGCTTGGCAGTTAACGGATACCTGGTGCATTCTCCACAACAATGCCTCTACCATGCAGAGTCCACTTGCCGCCCAACCAGGACTCTCTTCTCATGCAGTATAAAGTTTTGCTCCCTTTACTTTGGAATTCTTACAAACTGCCCTGGTGAGTACAAGAAAAGAAGCTTCGACAGCTGTCCATTTTTCAGCAATACTCAAATTCTGTACTACCAAATGACTATTTGTAAATATAATTTTGCTGAAGAAATAAAGCAAATCAATACATTGCACACTGATACTGCAGAGAAACTCATTTGTTAGATATCATTAGTAAAAGAAGCAATTTGTATGGAACCTTGGCTAAACTACTCTCGGAGTGCTGCGTACAGCTCTCTTTTCAAGGCACCTGGGAAGGTGCAAAATAGGATTGAGAGAGAAGGTGTACCCATCAGGAAAAATTGAACAGGATGAGATATTTTTTTAAAAAGAGACTGAGGGAAGGACCGGAAAGAGGTCCTTAAACTATGAAAGGATCCAATAAGGTAGCCTAGAGACTTATCAACTTGTGGAGGAAGGCAAAACCACGAGTTCATTATCATAAAATTGTCACTAATAGAGCAACAGGGAACTCAGGAGAAACGTCTTTAACCAGAGAGTGGTTAGAATGGGGAATTCACCACCAAAGGGAATAATAAAAGGCCTTTTCTAATGCATGTCCTGCCAGGCAATTTGGTATCTTATTATTGCTGTGTACCTTTCTTTGTATAATACCATACAAGTCCTTGATGACCTGGTTGCACTGATTTTTTATTTGATTTGATTTGATTTATTATTGTCACGTGTATTAGTATACAATGAAAAGTATTGTTTCTTGCGCGCTATACAGACAGAGCATGCCGTACATAGAGAAGAAAAGGAGAGATACATTTCAGTTGAGAATAGATAAACACGCGGGGGAGAAAGGAATAGAGGGTGATGTTGATGGATTAGAGAAAGAAAGGAGGAGGCTCGGTGGACCAATGAGGCCGAATGGTCTGTTTCTGTGCTGTATGTTCTATGTTATTCCATGTATGTTCTTTGTAGTTCTATGCAAGTGCCAAAATAAGGTCCAAATACACAACCAGCATGTTATTCTTTTGCTAAAGGATAGCAAGCGATAATTGTTTTTGGACTTGCTCCACCAATCACAGCATTAAACTGTCATCTGAAAACTGTATTTCCCCCCTGCTGCTCAGATGGTTTTGACTGGTGTTGGGTACACGTATACACACACACACACCAATGCAGGCGCACGCATGTACACACAGTACCGCGTGTGCGCACACACACAGCAACGCAAGCACGCGCACATAGAGACGCAAGCGCGCACGAACACACATAGCGACACAAGCGCGTGCACATACACACCATGACACAAGCGCGTGCACATGCACACCGTGACACAAGCGCGTGCACATACACACCGTGACACAAGCGCGTGCACATACACACCGTGACACAAGCGTGTGCACATACACACCGTGACACAAGCGCGTGCACATACACACCATGACACAAGCGCGTGCACATACACACCGTGACACAAGCGCGTGCACATACACACCGTGACACAAGCGCGTGCACATACACACCGTGACACAAGCGCGTGCACATACACACCATGACACAAGCGCGTGCACATACACACCATGACACAAGCGCGTGCACATACACACCGTGACACAAGCGCGTGCACATACACACCATGACACAAGCGCGTGCACATACACACCGTGACACAAGCGCGTGCACATACACACCGTGACACAAGCGCGTGCACATACACACCGTGACACAAGCGCGTGCACATACACACCGTGACACAAGCACGTGCACATACACACCGTGACACAAGCGCGTGCACATACACACCGTGACACAAGCGCGTGCACATACACACCGTGACACAAGCGCGTGCACATACACACTGTGACACAAGCGTGTGCACATACACACCATGACACAAGCGCATGCACATACACACCATGACACAAGCGCGTGCACATACACACCATGACACAAGCGCGTGCACATACACACCGTGACACAAGCGTGCACATACACACCGTGACACAAGCATGCACATACACACCATGACACATGCGTGTGCGCATACACACCGTGACACAAGCGTGCACATACACACCGTGACACAAGCGTGTACATACACACCATGACACAAGCATGTGCGCATGCACACCATGACACAAGCGCGTGCACATACACACCGTGACACAAGCGCGTGCACATACACACCATGACACAAGCATGTGCGCATACACACAGCAACGCAAGCACGTGCACATACACACCGTGACACAAGCGCATGCACATACACACCGTGACACAAGCGCGTGCACATACACACCACGACACAAGCGTGTGCACATACACACTGTGACACAAGCGTGTGCACATACACACTGTGACACAAGCGTGTGCACATACACACCATGACACAAGCGTGTGCACATACACACCATGACACAAGCGTGTGCACATACACACTGTGACACAAGCGTGTGCACATACACACTGTGACACAAGCGCGTGCACATACACACCATGACACAAGCGTGTGCACATACACACCATGACACAAGCGTGTGCACATACACACTGTGACACAAGCGTGTGCACATACACACCGTGACAGAAGCGTGTGCACATACACACCGTGACACAAGTGCGTGCACACACACATGCACACACAGAGCGACGCAAGTGCACGCACATACACAGTGACACAAGCGGCGTGCACACATACACACTTGCATGAACACACGCACACGTGTGCGCTGCTGATCAGAGTCCAAGTATTCAAATTGTGTTCATCTTTCTAACTAGAATCAAGCACTTCCGTGTCTGCAGTTAGTCCTACCCAGGACCACTCAAGTTACCTCAAAAGAAAAATTCGCTCTCTTCCTTTATTTGTATGGAGTTTCTACCGGTGATCCACTTCAACTCCACCAGCAGCCATTCATACAGCCAGCTCCCCCTAAATCCCAACACAGCTGAACAACCCGCCCACCTCAAGAGAATCCAACACAAAAAAACAATCCTAGCAGAATTCACCTAATCAAAACAACCCATTCCATCCGACCTGCAGTAACTAACCAACCCCCTGAAGAGCAATTAAACACATCTCTTTGCACTTATAAAACATTCGGTAATAGATCTTGCGGGGGGGGGGGTGATGGAGAAGGACAGGAACATTCGCAAACACAATGCTCCCTATACTTTTCAATAGGTCAAAATGAGAAAAGAATGGGGAACAGTCCGAGCTTTGCTCACGATATTCTGTCCTGTTTAAAATCAGACTGCCAGAAGTAATCGCAAAGGAATGATGAAAATTTCCTAAAGGTGTTACATTATAATGTAATCAAGCAATCACCTGGTTACCATGAAAATTGCATATCTTTCCTTTAATTAAAGAGACTTCACACAGTCACCCTGCTTGTGCAGATGCTGGGCTGCCTGTGAGAACATGGTGTTTACTGCAGCACATTTCAGAGGCTAACCTGCCAGTTTCAAACTACATAAATCCCACTACAGGCAAACGCCACCGGATTCTGCTCATTAGCACAAGAATTAGGGGTAGAAAAGTACTGCTCTTGCCACCTGGGTGGCACGGCGGCACTGCTGCCTCACAGTGCCAGGGACCCGGGTTCGATTCCCGGCTTATAGAATCATAGAATCCTACAGTGCAGAAAGAGGCCATTTGGCCCATCGAATCTGCACCAACCACAGTCCCACCCAGGCCCTATCCACATATCCCTACATATTTACCCACTAACCCCTCTAACCTATGCATCCCGGGAAACCAAGGGGCAATTTAGAATGGCCAATCAACCTAGCCCGCACATCTTTGGACTGTGGGAGGAAACCGGAGCACCCGGAGGAAACCCACGCAGACACGGGGAGAATGTGCAAACTCCACACAGACAGTGACCCGAGCCGGGAATCGAACCCAGGTCCCTGGAGCTGTGAAGCAGCAGTGCTAACCACTGTGCTACCGTGCCACCCAGGTGGCAAGAGGTGAAAGAGCAGTACTTTTCTACACCTAATTCTTGTCTTGACCAACATGGCTTAGGTCACTGTGCGCGAAGTCTGCACAGGTTTCCTCCGGGTGCTCCATTTTCCTCCCAAAACACTGGTTAGGTGCATTGGCCATGCTACATTCTCCCTCAGTGTACGGCAAGAGGCGGCACGGTAGCACAGTGGTTAGCACTGCTGCCTCACAGCACCAGGGATCCGGGTTCGATTCCCGACTTGGGTGACTGTCTGTGTGGAGTTTGCATGTTCTCCCAGTGCCTGCGTGGGTTTCCTCCGGGTGCTCCAGTTTCTTCCCACAGTCCAAAGATCTGTGGGTTAGGTTGATTGGCCATGCAAAATTGCCCCCTTAGTGTCAGGGGGATTAGGAGGGTAAATATATGGAATTGCGGGAGTAGGACCTGGGTGGGATTGTGGTCGGTGCAGGCTCGATGGGCCAAATGGCCTCCTTCTGCACTGTAGATTCTATATACCCGAATAGGCACTGGAGTGTGGCGACTAGGAGATTTTCACAGTAAATTAATTGCAGTGTTAATATGAGCCTACTTGTGACACTAATAAATAAACTTAAACTTTGTCCAGCCTTTCCCATCTCGCCCTCCCCTGATGGCAAGAGGGATAATTAAACAGAGATACCAATTAGCTGCCGATTATGGAATGAGCTGGTTAGATCATCCATTGTTCTCTATAATTCGCTTCTTCATAATCATCTTCTCCCAGAGACACAATACAATCCACAGCAGCTGCTCTTTATAAACAGTACTCTGTAAAATATACTCAGGATATGAACATCCTAACACAACACTGGCATTTTTCAAAATCTAAAATATCCCATTCGTTACATTGGCCTCAATAAGTTTGGACCTGACTCTATTTAAAGGCAAGTCATCAATTTGAATGTTTAATATACAATTTGCACATACCAAACCATCACCATTTCCCAAAAGATAGGAACAAAAATAACAGATCAATTCTTCAATGGTCCCTCCGGTGGGATATCCTTTATCAAGTTGTGCTTTCCTGTTTATTCAGTCAATGAATCTGCACCAAAACCATCACTGAAAGATGGCCTGCAACTGCATCATTATTCTGACCAGCAAGCAGTTCCAAGTCATCCACTCAGGTTCTTTTCATGATGTGTGTACATATTGTGAAATATGGATCCCAATTCTTTTAAGGGAATATGTTGCAGTTGTGGGTGTTAATAAGAGTCATTACGCTTGCAATAAAAACCTCTGGTCTGTTGGTCAAGAAAAGGCTAGATATAAAACATGTGGGTCAAACGTGTAAATTTTAAACACGTTCTCCCCGTGTCTGTGTGGGTTTCCTCCGGGTGCTCCGGTTTCCTCCCACAGTCCAAAGATATGCAGGTTAGGTGGATTGGCCATGCTGAATTGCCCCTACTGTCAGGAGGACTAGCTGAGGTAAATGCATGGGATTATGGGGATAGGGCCTGGATGGGATTGTGGTCGGTGCAGACGCAGTGGGCCGAATGGCCTCCTTCTGCACTGTAGGGAATTCTATGATTCTATAAATTCTATACAATAACCACAATGAAACAGAAGCTCCTGCAATCATGGAATACCTACATTCGGCCCACTGAGTCTGTACTGACTCTCCGACATAGCAATTTACCCATGCCCTATTCCCATAAGCCCACGTATTTATCTGGCTAATTCCCCTAACCTACACATCTTTGGACACTAAGGGCAATTTAACATGGCCAATCTACCTAAACGTGCACATCTTTCAACCAAAATAGATCATAAGAACACCATAATGTTTATGCATTGCAGATATAAATGCAGGTTCCCTCAAGTAAATACACACAATACCACTAGTTGAAGTGATGCAATCAGATGCATTCTGAAGCAATACGCAACTTTAAAACCCACAGCAGAAACAAATCTGTGCAATCAGACTCTGTAACCATCGTGTTAGATTTTTATTCTGCTGTCTGTGCTGAACCTTCCGTGTGCCAACTGGCCAATGGAAACTGTGCCGTCTTTTGCCACACAGCAGTGCCCTCCCCAGTGTTGTACGTATCCCAAAAGTGCTGTCATTCCTAAGAATGAACTGAACAGAAAACGTCTGAGTGTGTTTTACCCATTTGTAAAAACAGCCAAAATCCTTCAGACAAGTTCACAGGTGGTAGAAAGTCAAGTTTGGGATTACTGATTGGTGTGGCACAGTGGTTCGCACTGCTGCCTCACAGTGCCAGGGACCTGGGTTTGATTCCCGGCTTGGGTGACTGTGTGGGTTTCCTCCGGGTGCTCCGGTTTCCTCCTATAGCCTGAAAGACGTACTGGTTTGGTGCTTGTTCGGGTCGATGCACCCGAGTGTGGCGACTAGGGGAATTTCACAGTAACTTCTTGCA
The DNA here is from genome assembly GCF_964213995.1 of Mustelus asterias. Classification (NCBI taxonomy): domain Eukaryota; kingdom Metazoa; phylum Chordata; class Chondrichthyes; order Carcharhiniformes; family Triakidae; genus Mustelus; species Mustelus asterias. Next base: position 106,477,118 of record NC_135813.1, read on the forward strand.
ATGTCAATGTAAGCCTTACCTGTGACTAATAAATAAACTTTAACTTTGATTAAGCAACTTCATGATCCTAGGTGTTGGGTTAGAAGTAAACAATAAAAAGAAAAGATATCGCCCACTATCTACCACCTGGAGGGGAGAGTGGGAGGAAGTGGGGGAAAGGTCACAAATACACATTCTCTCCCTCTATTGCCATGTACAGTGCGGGCATGAAGATAGTCCAAATTTTAAAACTCTACTTTCTTATTTAAACAGACTCTAGTGCACTGTCAAGGTGGCTGGGCCCAAGGGGCCAGGTGAACATTGCAACTTCAACCCAGACTTCCAGTAAAGTTAGAGTTGAAACATAATGGGAGGAGGGGGGGGGTTCCTTCCCTTTAAATGGACATTCCTAAAGAACCCTCCTTTGTGGAATTCAAGCGTGCCCACTCACTGTCTGAGCTTTACCCCAAAACACAAAATACAAATGATAGAAGGATCAATAATTCAAATTCAATTCAGACTGCAACCTAACTTTCACCAAACATATCGCCCACCACATATCATAGCTCTGATTAGCCTGCAACCTTGAACAAACTGATCTGCAGATTGTACAGCAAGGTATGAGTGAGTCAGAAAAACTATGTTGTTACCTCACATAGATTCAGCCAATTTTGAGGCAACGTAATGAGGACACTTGGTAATGATCTCAAAATATTCAGAACATTACTGTCTCCCTTATATGGTGCTGTGTTATAGAGAGAATAAACTTTAAAATCCTGGCTCATGCATGCTAAATATAGCATTTGCTAATTGCAAGACACACGTGCGTATAAACACACACACACACACGTGCGTATACACACACGTGCGTATACACACACACACGTGCGTATACACACACACATACACACCTGCGTATACACACACACACACACACACACACGTGCGTATACACACACAATGCTATCCCAGAATGTGAACACTTGTGTAAAGCACATTCAACTGCATCAGTACATTCTGAATTCATTCAATTCCCAATATCCATTTTTTGCAAGTAAATTGCTATAAAGAAATCTGCACAAAACTGACACACAGCTGGGAATAATGACAGCGAGAGCAAAACCAAAAGGGTACGACACCATTCGGAATGCACTGCTCAGTAACACTACAGCAAGAATACATGCAGCAAACTAGCCAATAAACCGAGCTTTTATAAAAGCTTAATTCAGCTGAAACAAATCCAAGCTAAAATGGAGGTCATTTTACTGAACACAAACTTGTTTATTACAATTGTATTTAGACAGCCCTTCATTATTCTCTCAGAAACATCCCATAGCACTTCACATCATCAGTTACTTTTCAAGTGGGGGCAAATATTATATGTGCAAATGAACAGCCATCTTGCATGAAAGCAGCAAATGTTGCCTTCTCCGATTTCACTCTTTATTAAAAAAAGGCATAGAAAAACTACCTTTAATGACATCTGAAAAGATCATCCACAACATTTTGTGCAACAACGTAATAATGTCACAAATGTTGCCACACGATACTCTCCAGAGTGTAGTTACACAGCAGTGAATGTCGGCCCAAATTGTAACATGCCCCTCCTGCTGTTAGCTTGGATGAAACGTGTTGAACATTAGATTTTATGGACCCAGATTTTCACCCATTTCAACTTTTTGCAGTTTGACTTTATTTGAATTAAAGAGCAGGAAATAATGAACTCACAAATACAAATCTTAAAAACCATGGCTATACACAATAACACGTTTACAAGTCTAAAATATGGTAACAGGTTGCAGAAATAAAATATTATGGAATAGTTTATTAACAGAGGAGCTGCAGAAACAAGGGTGGGAATTAGCTGCTCCCACTTTCGGCAGGCATGCTTGAGGAAAGGGGGAGACAGGACATAAAATAGAACAACGTGACTAGCCCACCCCCAAGCTGTTCCCCATAACAGGGTCGATAAGTAATGTACCCACCAACCACATTTATATTAAAATGCTCCAACCAATAAAAGCTTTGACTATGCCGTCTGCAGCACTGGCCATCCCATCTATCTGTCAAAAACAGGACAATTCTACAGCGAGGTGGTGGAAAGGCATGAAGAAACAAACAAAAAGATGTCCACAAAAAGTGCCAATTTAGTTCGAGAAATGATTTCAGAATCAGCGGGAACAAAATAAGGTTCACACAGACATGCAGGCATCTGGGGAACATGATGTGAAGGAACAATGCTATCTGCTAGGCATTTTGACAAAGAGGAGGTTTGAATAAGGCAGACTACAGCCCCTTTGAAGTGACTGAACCAGTTCCTGTTTCAAACTGTAGATATGATTTCAATTTTCTTGCTTTCATCAATTTGACTCATTGCTGAGTCATTACGTTAGGTTCAAACCAACATTTAATACCCTATTTATAACACTAAATAGAGGTCAGATCCATCTTTAAATCCAATGATTTGCAGGTTAAAAAACGTTCAGACTAGGAACTCGGAAAAGATGCCCATGTGAAAAAGGAACGGATTCAATGTGCACATTTAAACCATCTCCTCTCCCCATTCCTTCCTTCTGTTTCCATTGTAATGTGTGTCATTGTTTCTACCTTATCTAAAGTCTCTCCAGGAAGACTGGCTACCCTGCCCAGACTGGCCTTTATATGACTCCAGTCAGTCCCACATTAACTGCTTCCTTGCCAGTGTCACCAACATTCAAGAATGCAACAATTTTGGTTAATACTTTAGCAGTAAGGAATGTCTGCAGTTAATACACAGCCTATAATTACACCTATTATAATTGGCATGGGCTGAGTTTGCGCAACAAAAGTTAAGAGAAAGTAACAAAGCTATGAAAATAACCAGTGGGAATTAATTTTTATCTAATTCCTTGGCCCAATTGATGCCACATCACAAACATGGCACCAAGCAGGCTAAGTCCAGGAGTATTACACTTCTGGAAAATGTGCTGCCGTGCTACCTCGGTAAAAATATTCCACAACAAATACAGTTGGGTTCCAAATACGCCTAAAAGCTCAAACCTATGTGTAACTTGAGAAAGTGCATCAAGTTACCTTGCTTTTCAAGACTGCTCTGTTTGGTGCACAGACCAAGACAGTAAATATGACTACAGTTTTATGGCCTATTAGTCAACTGCTGAAGGACATACATTCAAAGTCTCCCCAGTACTTGGAAACTGAACACTCTCTCTGTGGGAAGTCCAATAACTAAATGAGACAAAATCCCTTTCTTAAAGTGTATTTTTTCTCCACAGGAACGGTTATTTATAAGGAAGCCATTACGTGAAAGTCCATCTCAGATCAATTCCCCTCAAGATCAAAGCTAATTATGAACATTCCACAGACACACTGCCACATTCACAATATCTTCATCTATCAGTCAATCTCCAATGCCGTGTACACAGTGGGTTGAGACCCAGTTAAGTATCCAGGCCAAGCAGGTTAGGGAGCAGTTGGGTAATTAGACCTAAATGGGTCTGAATGAGTGGGGGGGGGAGGCGGGGGGGGAAGTACAGGGAGGGGAGGAGAGTCTGGGAGAAATAGAGATGGAGGAGAAAATGGGGAGAGGGCGGGGAGAAAAGAAAGCAACTTGTGCAGGAATGAAAGCTACAGGAGATAATAAAGGATGGCAGTGGGCCGTGTCCCAATACTTCACAAATATAGAATTAGCATGCTATAAAATTTTTTGATCTAATAGGAAGCCAATAGTAAAGGGGATCCAATGGAAACTTTTACACAAAAAGAATGCTCAATAGTACAAGAAGTTAGGGATAGGGGAAAGAAAGTGACGCAAAGGCGTTGGGGAAGAAGAGGATTTGAGGGATGATGTAGACGGGAAAGGGTGGATGCGGAAGGATTAGCAAACCCTAGGCTGCAGCCAATTTTCATCTCAGGGAAGGGTATAGCTGCACTGGCACAAATTGGTTGCTTTTGTGAGGAAGGAAAACTTCTTTGGAAGAAGAAGCTTTACAAAAGGTAGGTTTTTGGCTCAAAATTGGGGATGGGGTGGTGGGATTTGCTTCTGAATGAGATGTTGGGAGAGTTACAGGTTGTTTCTGCTTTCACTTTAATGGGAGGATGGGATTAGTGCTCACTGGGGGTGGACCCCTCTCGACAAATGTTTAGGAATTGTCAGGTTCTCGAGAACTCCTTAAATAATGTTCTCTTGAGGGTGCGCTTGTTTTTGAATGAGGTCCCTGCTGTGCAGTGCAACCTGCTCCCTGTTGCTGTGGAAGGTCATTCATTCCTTTATATTGGGAATGTTAGATGGCAAAGTTCCCACCCTCTTGTACTATGGAGCATTCTTTATGTAAAAGTTTCCATTGGATCCCTTTTACTATTGGCTTCCTATTCGTTTAAAAAACTTTATTGTATGCTAATTCTATTGAGATTAGTTATTTTCACGTTCTTTTCTACTTTGAACTGCAGAGATGTGCTTCAAATCAAAAATTTAGGTCGGTAACATTTCTATGTTACAACCGGAATGCTTCTGCCTACCATGGACACTGTACTTTCCCCAGAAAAGGTGTAAATTGGCAATGCTTATCTCTCAGTAAGGGGCTGTCACAGAACATTAGGCTACATACTACATTATGTCACGTTATATACGCAGCTCTACCTTCAGAATCTCCAGACCACACACATTTGTGATATATTACTGGTACTGCACTCAGTACGCAAGGCACATGTTGCTAGTAAAGTAAAATACCTGCAGGTTACTCCTGTAAGTAGCTGCGATGGCTGTTTTCAATGTTTAAGATGTAGTATTATATGGCACACATTATCTGCTATTTTAGTATGAAACTATTTTTCTCCCTGGATTACTAAATGCAAATTAAAGGATTAAACAAAGCTTTAAAGATACACTAGACTACTTATTTAACATTACAGTTAAATTTATACACTCATTTGTCTTATGTACATTTTAATTATTTTGTTAAAGTTGAAGGCATCTGCCTTTCCCAAATGCCAGCGCTTGGGATTGGGGTAGCACGGTGGCACAATGGTTAGAATTGCTGTCTCACAGCCCCAGGGACACGGGTTCGATTCCTGCCTTGGGTCACTGTCTGTGCAGAGTTTGCACTTTCTCCCCATGTCTGCGTGAGTTTCCTCCGGGTGCTCCGGTTTCCTCCCACAGTCCAAAGGTGTGCAGGTTAGGCAGTTCTCCTGACTGGAGAATTGAATTGTGCAGTTTGACCCTGTTATGTACAGTATACCTGATGTATTACGATGAACCCACGCTGCCCAGTCGGTCAGCTTTACTCATATCATTTTATTTCCCTCCAAGTACTTTCTGTTTAGTAGTTATTGCTCCAACATTTGAAAAAGACAGAGGACGTTTCGGAAGTTTATTTCTGCATGTACGAGTGGAAGAGCTTTTTATTAAACAAAACACCAGTTGAATTTTGAAGCAAACCAATTATCCACTTCTATTTTGTTGACAGAAAAGGCCAATGCTAATTAAATGCAGCGATGAGAGAGATTTTCCCGCCCAATACCCAGGAGATAGGGAGAGGGAGACATTTTCCTTCATTCTTCAAATATAACTTTTTCTTTAAGAAGTTTAAGAACTGGGTGGCACAGTGGTTGGCACTGCTGCCTCACAGCATCAGGGACCTGGGTTCGATTCCCGGCTTGAGTCACTATCTGTGTGGAGTTTGCACATTCTCCCTGTGTCTGCGTGAGTTTCCTCCGGATGCTCCAGTTTCCTATCACAGTTTAAAGATGTGCGGGTTAGGTTGATTGGCCATGCTAAAATGCCCCTTCATGTCAGGGGATTAGCAGGGTAAATATGTGTGGTTACAGGGAAAGGGCCTGGGTGGGATTGTGGTCAGTGCAGACTCGATGGGCCAAATGGCCTCCTTCTGCACTGTAGGGATTCTATGATTTTTGGACTCTAAGTTGTATATTGAAAGTAAATAGTTGAAAATAAATATTGCCGCTAAGCATGAATGATTAAGGGATGCAAACTGCATTGTAAATGCAGCCATTGGTTGCTCCTGCTTCCATCACACAGCCCACCTTTTCCAAACTGGCAGGGAAAACAAGAATGAAGAGGTGGATGTGTGCAGGCGAGGTGAACCAGTAACACAGAGACATCAGAGACAGACAAGGGAGTAACCAAAGTGTGTGTCTGTGTGTGTGTGTGAGAGAGAGAGAAAAAGAGGAAGAGGAAGAGGGTGAGTAAGCGAGTAAGGTGAGTGAGTGAGTGAGCGAGCGAGAGAGCAATGAAGAGATTGGGATCCATTATGTGTAGTGACCTTTGTAGGTTGAAGGTTCTTCCTTGCCATGTCCAAGCAGCTTGCAGTTATCTAATTATCCAAAGGCAAGAAGTTTGCAAATTGTATAAAACAATCTGAATTAGACAAATTGCTTCAGCCCACTGGTCATTTACCAAGCCTCAAGTCACACTTTGTGCATCAATACAATTTGTTTCAATCACTTTCTGTCAAAAATAAATGTGCTTACCACGATTGCAATGGTTTAACTTCCTGCACTTTGAAAATGTCATGTTAATGATGCCCTTTCAGTCCCCACTAAACATTGCAGTCCAGCCTCCACTTTGGTACCATATTTATGCTGTCAGTTGTACATCAGAATGTCACCATCATCTCCGAGAATTAGCTACCAACTGTGCATTTTTTGTGGTTACAAATCACACACTCCAGTCAGGGATAGGTTTGACGCTGAAGTTTGGAAGCATTGCAATGTAATGGCCTCAGCCTTAGTCTCAACGAGTGGCAGGTACTGCCCAGGCATGTCCCTCTTCCCCCAGTACCTAACTGTGCGTCCCTGGAGGGGTCCTTTTGTCTGGTTCATATTTTTACAAACACGTCAGCAAAGGGAGACACCCCAATGTGGGGAAACTATACGGCAGGCAAGCCCTTTAAATGATATATTTATTTACATGAGATGCATGAGTTTTCTTCTGCAATTTTTTTTTTAAATTCAACCGTGCAATATTGAAAATAGGTGGTGGATCCAGAAAAACTGGTTGAAGGGGAACCAGTAAGGGAGCACGATGTAAATATGCTCATTTGTGTGAGGGCAAACATGGTCTGGTTGGGCCATATGCGTGTAACTTTTTCTAAATGAAGCAGATCATTTGGATGCATGCATCTCAGATTGCTTTCTTGATTAAAAATAGCAGGTGAATCATAAAAAAAATCAAAGTTTAACAGCTCGGATAGTTATTTATAACTGCACAAATTTTCACCCCCTCCTTATTCCAACATTCTTTCTGCTTGACTCAGGCAAGCAGCCAGTGTGTGTGTCCAATCATACGCCACGTACACAAACCAAGACTGTTTGAAGACTTCCTACAAAAATTTGAAATAATTAAACCTTTTCACCAAATCAAGAATACCAATCCCAATTTGGATATTTAACCAGACCTAATCGGACTTCAGCCTTCCATTGGTTATCTTTAACCTACAGAAACACGGCTGGGAACCCAATGGAAGGTTCACTCTCAGCACAAACGGCGGCACGGGTGCAAATCCCGTGAAATCTCCCAAACGAGAATCTCAGCAGCGCAACTGACCCCCGCCCCATCCCTGCCATTGATGTAACGAGGTTCCCACCCAGAAAGGTCTGGAATCTCATTTAAATAAATGTCATTTAAAGGGCTTCCCCACATTGGGATGTCTCCCTTTGCTGCCATGCGTGCAAAAATGTGAACCAGGCAAAGGGACTCCACCAGGGACACACAGCCCCTGGGGGAAGAGGGATATGCCCGGGCAGTACCTTGGCACTGCCCTTCTCCCAAGCCAGGGTGCCAGAGGAGTCTCCATGTACATGGGGAGTGTTTTGTTTTAAATTGGAGATCAGGCCGCTCTTCGGGATTCCCTGCATTGCCGATTTTTTCCAGCCCTGCCCTGCCAGCGTGGGCCACGCCTGCAGATTTATTTTGCACCAAGTGCTGGATTATCTGGTGAGAACTGGACACAGGACTCCTGATGAGGCCTAACTAGCATCTTATACAAGTCCACCACGACCTCCTTACTCTTGCATTCAATATCCCAATGAATAAAACCTAGGATGCAATATGCTTTATTAACTGCTCTCTCAACATACCCTGCCACCTTCAATGACTTATGTACATATACACCAAAATCCCTCTGTTCCTGCACCCTCTTTAGAGATTCTGCCTTTATTTTATACTGTCTCCATTTTCTTCAAAATTAATTACCTCATACTTCTCTTCATTAAACTGTATCTGCCACTTGTCAGCCAACAATATGTCTGTGCCCTTTTGAATTTCAAAACCATCTCATCAGTGGACAATGCTTCTAATCATCTGTAAATTTTGAAATCATGTCCTTCTTGTCCCTTTGCACTATTCCTATCCCAGTCTATATTTGGATAATTGAAGGCCCCCATTAAAATTACTCTATAATTTTTGCACCTCTTTGTAATTTCTGCAGTAATTTATCTGACACGGAACGCAAAAAAAGGAAAACAACTGTTATATCTTTAACATGTATGGTCATACAATAGACAACAAACACAAGCTCCATCCTCGTTCAGTTCCTGTTCTGGATTGTGACAAAGTGTAGGAGAACAAAATGTCTGAAGGTGCTGTGGAAGAGGTGACTACGGGTGGATGTGTAACTGTTCAAATAAAGGCTTGCTCTGTTGACCTAAGCATGTGTAACTAAAAAAAACTTAAAACTTCTCACGTGCAGCTACTGTATAAACACAAAGTTACTGGTAGGTCATTGGTTTTCTCACCTCTTCAAAGACTTGCCCTATCTCATTAACATTTTGCCGCATTGAGTAGGTGTTCTCACTGATCAAGCTGGAATAGTGTTTTCCAGCCAGGAGTATGCAAGAAAAATGGTTACTTCCCTGAGACTAAGCATTAGACACCTAATTAAATAGCCAGCACCACTATAATCAGGACATGTTGGATTCCCAGCCCCTCACCATTTACAGATAGAAGCACTGACAGCATTTTATATGAAGGATTAATATGCATGCTTCTACCTACACAAGCAAGGTTGGTCACCTAACATCCTCTGCACTGTACTGTATATCCATTTCTACCACACCGTGCTTTTAAAAAAATCCTGCAAAACACATAATATCATTTGTAATGCATTGTTTTTAAATGTCATCATCTGGAAGCATTAAAAGGGTCAACAACCTAGGCTTCTCTCCAGTGTGCAGTCAGAACAAAGGCAGGTACTGAACTAAGACTCTTCTACCAATTCTCAGCTTTGCTTCTGAATCAGTGCCACGGAGTCTAATTCCAATCCAGATCCACAACCATGATCTTGAAGTTGGGGAAACAGTTGACAAGTTAGATCCACGAAGAGGTAACATCGAAAGAGGTCTCTCAAGGTTAGAAAAGCAATCTTGTTTCCACTGATCAACAAGATTCTAAGGGAGAAGGCACAAACTTAAGGTAATCGGAAAAATAACGAAAGGGGAGTTCTTAAAATACAGAGCACACTGTCACAATTGTTGAAGAGTCCATAGGATCTTTCATAAGAGGGCTAGACAATTGTTTGGAAAACAGCATTAAAGGCCACGAGAAGTAAGCAAGGCAGCGGGGCGAGGTTACGTGGCAGCTGTGGAGAAAAACACCAGCAGAGACTTGATGGGATTTCTGTTATGAATCCAGATAAACAAATGGTTCATTTCATTATTACTGCCTTGGGCAACACAGTTTCTTCATGGGATCACGCAGCGTTATGCATGATACAAAGTTGCATCTGATTAGTTTTACTGAACTGCAAGTTTTGTTGGTGTGACTCAGACTTGGCTTAAGGGGACTTTTGCTCCACTTGGCTTACCTGTGGGACAACAAGGCCTGGGTATGCCTGGCAAAGCTTTCTCCAACTAACCCTTAAATGTTTAACTCAGATTTTACATTGTGCTTAACAGTGAGACGAAGAGGACTCACCGTTATTATGAAGTAAATGGGCGGCACGATAGCACAGTGGTTAGCACTGCTGCTTCACAGCTCCAGGGACCTGGGTTCGATTCCCGGCTTGGGTCACTGTCTGTGTGGAGTTTGCACATTCTCCTCGTGTCTGCGTGGGTTTCCTCCGGGTGCTCCGGTTTCCTCCCACAGTCCAAAGGTGTGCGGCTTAGGTTGATTGGCCATGCTAAAATTGCCCCTTAGTGTCCTGAGATGCGTAGGTTAGAGGGATTAGTGGGTAAAATATGGAGGGATATGGGGGTAGGGCCTGGGCGGGATTGTGGTCGGTGCAGACTCGATGGGCCGAATGGCCTCTTTCTGTACTGTAGGGTTTCTATGATGATTTCTAAATTGGATTTAACCTTCCAGAATCCACACGTGCGCTGTTGCAATGCAAGAATCCAGACACTCTGCCCCTCCACAGGCTGTGCTAATGGATGGGCTCAGCACTGAACTCAATTTAAGGCTATTAAGTTGTGACACTTACCCATCAAACATAGCAGAAAAAGTCACGGCTGGTGCATTTAGGTGCAAGTGAATTTTTAATGGCATGATCAGCCACGATTCCAAACAATCTCACTGGCCCAGAAAATATAGTTTTACAATTGTGAAATCTCATTCCTTCAGAATTTAATTAATTTTAGAGATTTTCAAAAAAGTATATATTTTTTAAACTTTGTGTTTCTTTCAGGCCCATCTTTCTTCACCAATCTTAATTTTGCTTTCCACACATAATTTAAATTTAATAATTCTTGGTTCGATCTTCCTGATTTAAACTCTGTAAAGCTCCGTGAGGATGCCTCATCTGATTGGTCGAAAAGCCTTGCTATTGCTTAGACCATTAGACATAAGAGCAGAATTAGGCCACTCGGCCCATCGAGTCTGCTCCATTATTCAATCATGGCTGATATTTTTCTCATCCCCATTCTCCTGCTTTTTCCCCATAACCCCTGATCTCCTTATTAATCAAGAACCTATCTATCTCTGTCTTAAAGATACTCAATGACCCGGCCTCCACAGTCTTCTGTGGCAAAGAGTTCCACAGATTCACCACTCTCTGGCTGAAGAAATTCCTCCTCATCTCTGTTTTAAAGGATCGTCCCTTTAGCCTGAGGTTGTGCCCTCTGGTTCTAGTTTTTCCTACTGGTGGAAACATCCTCTCCACATCCACTCTATCCAGGCCTCGCAGTATCCTGTAAGTTTCAATAAGATCCCCCCTTATCCTTCTAAACTCCAATGAGTACAGACCCAGAGTCCTCAACCGTTCCTCATACGACAAGCTCTTCATTCCAGGGATCATTCTTGTGAACCTCCTCTGGACCCTTTCCAAGGCCAGCACATCTTTCCTTAGAAACGGGGCCCAAAACTGCTCACAATTATGGGCGGCACGATAGCACAGTGGTTAGCACTGCTGCTTCACAGCTCCAGCGACCTGGGTTAGATTCCCGGCTTGGGTCACTGTCTGTGTGGAGTTTGCACATTCTCCTCGTGTCTGCATGGGTTTCCCCCGAGAGCTCCGGTTTCCTCCCACAGACCAAAGATGTGCAGGTTAGGTTTATTGGCCATGCTAAAACTTCCCCTTAGTGTCCTGAGATGTGTAGGTTAGAGGGATTAGCGGGTAAATGTGTAGGGATATGGGGGTAGGGCCTGGGCTGGATTGTGGTCGGTGCAGACTTGATGGGCCGAATGGCCTCTTTCTGTACTGTAGGGATTCTATGATTCTATGATTGAATACTCTAAATGGGATCTGACCAGACCTTATACAGCCTCAGAAGTACATCCCTGCTCTTGTATTCTAGCCCTCTCGACATGAATGCTAACATTACATTTGCCTTCCTAACCGTCGACTGAACCTGCACGTTAACCTTAAGAAAATCTTGAACAAGGACTCCCAAGTTCCTTTGTGCTTCCAATTTCCTAAGCATTTTCCCATTTAGAAAATAGTCTATGCTTGTCCATCTCTTACAAGCCACACGGTCCCCTGTAGAGGGCGCCATGCTGATCAGGTACCTAAAAACAGTATGGGGGTGATCTTACCGGCTTGTCACGCTGGTCGATTGGTGTGGAGAACCCAGTAAGATAGGGCGAAAGGTGACAAATCGGGTTCGATGTTACCAGCACCATTTTACCGGTGTAATCAACCTTAGGCCCAGGAAGGGCGTGATGCTGATTTAAATATTTGAGGTGATTTTAATAGGCTTTGAGAGTCCTGGACGCAATTGTCCAGACTCATGCCTTAATGATCTCGCCAGTGGAGGTCCTCGCCAGCGAGGGTCACGTGTGTGTGCCTGTGTGTGTGCGCGTGTCTGTGTGTGTGCGCGTGCATGTCTGTGTGTGTGTGTGTGCGCGCGTGTCTGTGTGTGCGTGCGTGCACGTGCGTGTGGCGGGTGGGGGGAGAGAGAAAGAGTCCGGGGGAGTGAGGGGCAGTGCCAGATCTCTTGGTTCAGTCTACTGGCGAGAATCACATCTGGAACCAGTCTTTTTTCTAAGTGCCATAAGATTGCGGTTGGGAGCTTGCCCAAAAAATGGGTGCAATTCTCTCCAGTTTTCACACTCGTTTGGCACTTTGAATTATTTTGGTAAGATTGCCCCCTAAGCGTCTGTACAACAGTTCATAAATACTCCATAGGCAGCTGTTGAAGGCCTTTCCTTCACCAATGATCATTTACCCAAATATACCACAATTGAAAAGAGGTAATTACCCCAGCTCCGAAAAGCAGTACTTGTCAACACAGGATTGATTGCAGGTTTGACAGCTGCCTCAGTGACTGCCCCAGATTACTACACAGTTTACACGTGGTTATATTCTATCCCCAATGGATAGGCATTTTGCATACCCATTTCCCATTAACCAGACACCTCTCTCCAAATAAACCTTTCAGGCAGATTGCTCCTTACAGTTCCATTTTACAGACCTACATTCATACTTTCAAGCCAGAAGTCACAGCATCAAGTGTGAACATCAGAGCTACAGTAAGATCAATGAGATAAAGAGGAGAAATAATGTGCAATCACTGATGGGATGGATCAAAAATGGGGAAATTATAGAGATTACATCATGACAGTGTGTTAGATTCAGAACAACTTCAATCTTAAAACATTTCCAACCATGTCATATTCAACATCGAATGTTACAAAGGTAATCAGAAAATTGATTGTACAACAGAACCCACTAACACGGAAAAAAGGAGTGCTTGGATTCTCATGGTGTAGTCATAATTAAATGAAATTTGATGTTATATCCGCAACTTTAGCAATGTTCCTCTCCTCAATTAAAACTAGATATCACGGAGTGATTCCTTTCCAAATTCACATTAAATCGGAGATTGTTCAATGACGACTGCTTGTACTCCTCTCTCAACCTGTTCTTTTTATCAATTCATTCATATTCTGGGTCACTGGCAAGGCCAGCTTTTATTGCTCATTCCCAATTACCCTCGGTAAGGTAGAGGCGAGTTGTCACGTTGATCTACTGCAGTCCATACGGTGTAGGTACACCCATTGTGCTGTTAGGAGGAGGGCTCTAGGATTTTAACCCAACAACTGTGAAAGGGCAGCAATACAGTTCCAAGTCAAGATGATGTGCGGCTTAAAGGAACTTGTAGTTGGTGGCGTTCTCCGGCCTCTGCCACCCATGTCCTTCTAGGTCGAGGTCGCAGGTTTGGAAGGTGCTGTCAAAGAAGCCTTGAGAAGTTGCTGCTGTGCACCTTGTAGATGGTATACATTGCTGCTGCTGTCCACTGGTGGAGGGAATGAATGTTTTAAAGGTGATGGACAAGGCGCCAATCAAGGGAACTGCTTTGTCATGGGGCTGCCTTGTCTGGAGACAATACACATCTTTTTAGCCTGTCCTGATGCTCTCTCCACTCACGTTGTTTGTTTCTTAAAAACTTGATTAGCTGTAAGTATTCGCATTCCAACCATTATTCATGTAAATTGAGTTTGTGTCTTTATATGCCCTGTTTGTGAACAGAATTCCCACTCACCTGAAGAAGGGGCTTGGAGCTCCGAAAGCTTGTGTGGCTTTTGCTACCAAATAAACCTGTTGGACTTTAACCTGGTGCTGTTAAACTTCTTACTGTATTTACCCCAGTCCAATGCCGGCATCTCCACATCTTGTCATGGGGCTGTCAGAGCTGCCTTCTTCCCGATTAGTGGAGAGTATTCCATCATACTCCTGACTTATGCCTTGTAAACAGTGAACAAGCTTTGGGAAGTCAGGAGATGAGTTATTCGCCAATCTCCAATCTGCTCTTGTAGCCACAGTATTTATATGGCTGATTCAGTTAAGTTTTTGATCAACAGTAACCACCAGGATGTTAATAGTGAACAGATTCAGCAATGGTTATGCTGTTGAATATCAAGGAGAAATGATTAGATTCTCTCTTGTTGGAGATGATTAATGTCTGGTACTTGTGTTGCATGAATTTTACTCGCCACTTACAAGCCCAAGGCTGAATGTTGTCCAGGTCTTGCTGCACATGGACAGGGACTGCTTCAGAGTCTGAGTCATTTCAAATTGTGCTGAACATTGTGCAATTATCAGTGAATATCTATTGTGAGATCAAATCTGGTCATTGATCAAGCAACTGAAGATGGTTGAGCTTTGGACACGACCCCAAGGAACTCCTGCAGCAATTGCCTGGGGCTGAAATGATTGACCTCAAACAATTATAAACAGCTTCCTTTATTCTACATACGATTCCCACCATTGAAGAGCTTCTTTCCCAACCCCCGATTCCCACTGACTTCAATTTTGCTAGGGTTCCTTTGCTAGAGTACTCAAAAATGCTGGGTTGTCAAAGGCAGTCGCCCTCATCTCTTGAATTCAGCTCTTTCATCCATGTTTGGAGCAAAGCTGTAATGAGGTCTGAAGGTGAGCAGCCCTGGCTGAACCCAAACTGCCTACTGATGAGCAGGTTACTGCTAAGTGTCCATTTTCTATTACTTTGCTGACGATTGAGAGTAGACTGAAGACTTGGCCAGATTGGATCTGACCTGCCTTTTGTGGACTGGACATACTGGGCATTGTCAGTGTTGCAGCTGGACTAGAACAGTTTGATTCGGGGCCTAGCTAGTTCTGGAGCACAAGTCTTCAGTCCTACAGCCAAGGTGTTGCCTTTGCTACATCCAAAGCTTTCAGTCATTCCTTGATATCAATTGGAGTGAGTGGAATTAGCTGAAGACCGACATCTAGGACACTGGGGACCTTGGGGAAAGACAGAGATGGATCACCCACCGGTTGAAGATGATTGCAAACACTTCCATCTGGTCTTTCGCAATGACAAGTGCAGCTGCCTGCTATCCCTCTCACAAAGAAAATCATGATAGAAAAGAAGGACTTTGGAGCTCATCTTCCCCTTCTCCCACTTCCAGAAGAAATTAAACCTTTAAAACGTTGTAAAATACACCTGGAGACAGTGCCGACCTCAGAGCGTTCACAATGTAGGTACAATAACTTTTCAGTTGTCTGAAGTAAAATAGTAGGCTTTGCTTCCCATTATTAAAAGACATCAAGTTCTAAATCTACCGACTGCTGGCATCTGACTCATGTTTTAGATCACATTATCAGACAGTTACCGCAGCTTGTACCTTTCTTTAGAGGCCAGAAAATAAAGCCAAGTCAGTGCTGTTAATATTATTACGCTTCCCCAATTTGGCTCGATCCAAATGATCACAAACTTTAGTCGACACCAGAATATATCCCCTGGGGGGATAATAGACATGGCCAGGCAGTGCCCTGGCAATGCCCCTTGGCACAGGTTGGCACTGCCAGATTGACACCATGCCACCCTGTGCCAAGGGGTGTCCCCCAGTGCCAGTGACTGTGAGAAGGAAAGAAGCACAGTTTCTCTGAAGAGAAACACGCTGGTTGTTACACCAGTAACAACACCCTGCCATTTGTTTGGAAAGGTTTCCCACAGAGACTCTAAATAATGGAATCCATATCAGGTGTACAAAATAGTACATTTGAGGTGAACGTAAACCCCGTATCAATTTGAACTCGGATTTCGATAAGACATCCATTGTTCCAACCTGCTCAACCAGCCAAATCTTAGTAAGTAGCACTGCAAAAACTTTCTCTGTTGCTGATAAAACTTTTATCATAAAATAAATTAGGCATTTCTCTCCCACTCACCTTGTAAAAAAGACAGCTTGCTAACACAACACATTCAATCAATTGGGCAATTTGGATAATTATGTACCGTTTGTCATTGCTTCTTCCAGAAAACAGAGTTTTTCAAATAACTTTCCCCTGGAATCGGTCAAAGTCTAGGTACACAGAAGTATTTCTGGCCCAGATTTTGTGGTCAGTGCTGAAGACGCTGAATCAAAGATCTGCTTTCTCCCGACAGTAAAACCAGCAAAGTCAGGCGTACAGCAGCTGCGATGCTGTGAAGCGAGAGAGCAGCCACATACATTGAAGTATTCACACACTACAAACCAGGAAGTTAAAAGCACTTAATATGCTTCACTTTACATGTTAAGTTTTCAGCTTACTAAATAAATGATGATTGGATTAAGATAGAAGCTAGCTAAAATAAACAAGCTATTTTCAAAGCAAGAGTGGGTTTGTTTTTAAATTGTCTATTTCATAAATATAAAATTACTTTTTGAGGACTGGTGAGGATTTTCAGCAGTGATTCTGAGGTTTGTACAAGATTGTACACCAGGCTGGCACAGTGGTTAGCACTGCTGCCTCACAGCACCAGGGTTCAATTCCGGCCTCGGGTCACTGTCTGTGTGGAGTTTGCACGTTCTCCCCGTATCTGCGTGGGCTTCATCTGGGTGCTCTGGTTTTCTCCCACATTCCAAAGATGTGCAGGTTAGGTTGATAGGGGCAATTTAGCATGATCACGGTGTCAGGGGGATTTGCAGGGCAAATACATGGGGCTACAGAATGGGATTGTTGTCGGTGCATACGCAATGAGTCAAAGGGCCACTGTTGTCCTCAATGGGCCCTACTCTTTCCCTAGTTTTGCTTCTGCCCTTATTGTACTTATAAAACAACTTTGCATTTTTCTTTATTCTAGCTGCCAGTTTCCTTTCATGTCCCCTTTTTGTTCTCCTAATTTCCTTTTTAAGTTCCCTTCTTGCACATTCTATACTTCACCAGGGCTTCTGCTGTTTTGCCAAATGCCTTCCTTTTTCTCTTTATCCAATACTGTTTATCTCTCAAAATCAAGGGGTAACTGGATTTGTTGGTGCCATTCTTTTCCTTTATTGGAACATGTTGGTCCTGTACTCTCCCTATTTCCCTTTTGAATATGTCCCACTGTTCTGTCACAGATTTACCTAAAAGTGTCTGGTCCCAGTCCACTCTGGCCAAAGCATATCTGACCTTATTAAAATCAGCCTTCCCCTCAGTTTAGAACTTTGATTTCAGGCCCATCCTTGTCCTTTTCCATAACAATCTTGAATCTAATGTAGTTCTGAACCCTTTCTGCAAAATGCTTTGGGAAAGAAATAAGTAGCAAGAAAATGAAGTTGCATTTATATAGTTCTCTAAGACATCTCAAAGGGCTTTATGGACGGTGAGGCTTTGTAACCTAAAAAGTCCTGGACTGCCCACTCTCTTGTAGGGCCTTCTATATACTGGCTTAAAAAGCTCTCCTAGACGTATTTTAAGAATTCTGCTCCCTCTAAACCTTTCATACTATGAATACCTCTGTTAATGTTGGAGAAGTTGAAATCCCCCACTATCACTACCCTATTACTTTTACACTTCTCTGAAATTTGCCTACATAACTGCTTCCCTCGGACTGTTTGGGGGCTTATAGAACACTCCCAGCAATGTGATTGTGCCTTTTTGATATTTAAGTTCCACCCATATAGCTTCATTCTAAGATGCTATCCCTCCTTATTGCTGTAATTGATTCCCTAATCAAAATTGTGACAACCACTCCTTTTTTACCTCTTTCCCTGACTCATCTGAAGATCCTATATCCTGGAATATTGAGCTGCCAATCCTGCCCCTCTCTCAACCATGTCTTAGTGACGGCAATGACATCATATCACATGTTTGTGCCCTCAATTCATCTGCCTTGTTCATCAGACCCCTTGCATTAAAATACCACCCAATCTTGCCTGCCTTAACTGGCCTATAACTTTTATGCCTTCCTGACTCACGCTGTCTTTTCTAATTTTGGTTGTGCATCTGCCCCCTCAGGATCCCACTCCTCCTGCCAAGTTAGTTTAAACCCTCCCCAACAACACTAGCAAAGCTCCCTGCAAGGACGCTGGTCCCATTTCGGTTCAGATGCAACCTATCTGCCTTGTACAGGTCCCACCATCTCCTAAAACAGTCCCAAAGTCCCAGAAATCCAAAGCCCTCCCTCCTGCACCATCTCTCCAGGCACATATTCATCTAGACTAACCTCTTATTTCTATACGCACCAGCATGTGGCACCATAAGTAATTCAGAGATTACTACCTTCTAGCTCCTGTTTTATAATCTACTTCCTAGCTCCCTAAGTTGTGCTTGCAGGACCTTATCCCTTTTCTACCTATATTGTTGGTACCAATACAACCACAATCACTGTCTGTTTGCCCTCCCCCTTCAGAATGCCCTGCAGCTGTTCAGTAACATCCTTAATCCTGGCACCAGGGAGGTAACATACCATCCTGGAATCTCTTTTGCAGCTGCAGAAACACCTGTTTTTTTCCCCTTACAATTGAATCTGCAACCACTATAGTCTGCAATTCTTCCTCCTCCCCTCTTGTTCAGCAGACCCACCCATGGTGCCATGAAGTTAGCTGCCACTTTTTCCTCTACATAATCATCTCCCCCAAGAGTATCCAAAATGGTATATCTGTTCAAAAGGGGGAATGGCCACAGGGGACTCTTGTATTACCTGCCTTCCTCTATGCATTAAAAAGTTTTTAAAAACTTATGTAATTATAAGTCTATAGCCCAACTTTTACATGAGTACAAGTAGTGGAAACTATTTTAAAAAGGTGGGATGAAGAAACATTGGCATAGTATAAGAAGGAACAACCAACAGGTCTTTAGAAGACGAAAAAGATACATCTGACTAAAGGGGCAGCACGGTGGCACAGTGGTTACCACTGCTGCCTCACAGCACCAAGGATCCAGATTCAATTCTCGGCTTGGGTCACTGTCTGTATGGAGTTTGCACATTCTCCCCATGTCTGCATGGGTTTCCTGCAGGTGCTCCGGTTTCCTCCCACAGTCGAAAGATGTGCAGGTAGGTGGATTGGCCGTGCTAAATTGCCCCTTCGGGTCAGGGGGATAGCTAGGGTAAATGCATGGGGCTGTGAGGATAGGGTCCTGGGTGGGATTGTGGTCGGTGCAGACTCGATGGGCCGAGTGGCCTCCTCCTGCACTGTAGGATTCTATGATTAGCTCTAATTTTGAGGGACTTAAAAGATAAAAGAGTGAAATTTGTTATGAAATTATTTAGACTTCCAGGTTCCACATGAACACAGGGTTAGTACCAATATAGAAGGCTATTTGGTCGATCCCCTCCAAACTCCCAATCATAGCACCCCATTATCTCAAATTATTTCTGCCTTCAGTACCATGGCTCAGAGACCAGATCAACACAAAGATGTGTTTCTTAGCATCCGGTCTCAATTTGCTTTCTGGCAGAATATTCTCTCATCCCCTTGTCATTATATTGACATAGTTGGAAGTTCTCCTTTCATTTGCTACTTTTTAAGGCTGGAAAAAACAATCTGATAACTCAGTCTATAACACTGTCCCCAGTGCTTTCCCATCGTGTCTCAGTGACCAGATCAGAGCTTGAAGGTCTGGCCTGGCCAGAAGAAATGTGTCCTCACACTTGCTAAAATAGACATGTAGGGGAGGGTATAGCACTGGGTAACAATCATTATTGAACTGTACCATTTCAAAGTGTAATCCTGAACAACGGGAAGGAGTGATGTGGCACTGCCCACAATCACAGTCCAAATCTCTCTCATTTGGTTCACATAACTGACGTGGATACTGAAACTGAACCAACGACCATTAAAATATGCAGTTGACAATACACTCAAGATCATTTATGCAAATAGGCAGACAATTGACAGCTAAAAATGTAATACTGAACATTGAATCTTTTATTTCTTTGGCTACTATATGGCAAGAACCGCTAATTATACTCACACATGAAGCATTCTTACCTGGATTGCGAGAATGCATGCAAGACATGGTCCACTAAAATTAGTACATGTCACCACAGCCACTGCCGTGACGAGTCAGCAATTTCTATCGGTTAACACTGGATTAAGTGAATGATCCAGAGGTTTCCTTTCTTAGGCAAAAGGGTCTTAAACGAAATGTGCTGGATTAGTCTCAGTTCAGTTGTTAAGAGATAGAAATTCACAACACAGAATTATCCCAAAGCAGAGAGTGAGCCAGCAGTCTTACTGACAGGCGGACAGCTGGGGAAACAGAAAACCACCAAAATACCATAAAAGATGGGGGGGGGGGGGGGGGGGGGGGGGGGGGGAAATGGAGAAAAGTTCCATTGATAAAAGTAAGAGAGCTAATTGTATTCTAAATCATACTGCATTTCTGAATGGCTGAGACGGAATCTGGATAAAAGGCGAGAATTTATCCCTCGCAGCAATCAGCTCATTCACCTTCATAATCTCAACATTTGCCAAAAGAGTCATAAACTAACCAACAACTACTGAAGGGAGAAGTGTTAGTTTTTATTACACGGTCTTTCAGCACATCAGAGAAAACAGAAAAAGTTTTTAATAAATCACAGCAATGCAGTTTAGTTTTTAATTCTAGTTGTGAGTTATGCAGTCCAGATTTCTCATGCGATGAGGAGAGCCTTCGCTGGCTGCCTGTTGCATCTGATACGAGGAAATGATATTTAGAATTTAAACACACAAGCCGATTCTCGATCTGGCCCATGCCCGCATGGGAACATTTCACACGGAGAAAAATAAAGAGTGTGTTTCAGTTATTCTTGGAATAAATTCCAGTTATTTGCACCTGAAGTGCTTTCCTCCTTTCCCCATCATCATAAAGTTACCATATTCCAGGGTGATAGAAAAGATCACGCAACAAAGATATCACAATACTTCCTTCAAAGTAGCTGATAAATCAATCCTTAAGCCACAACCAGGCGATATTGTGCTTCTCTGTGTTTCGTTCAGTCATGATGTGGAGATGCCGGCGTTGGACTGGGGTGAACACAATAAGAGTTTGAACAACACCAGGTTAAAGTCCAACAGGTTTATTTGGTAGCAAATACCATAAGCTTTCGGAGCGCTGCTCCTTCGTCAGATGGAGTGGAAACGTGCTCTCAAACAGGGCACAGAGACACAAAAATCAAGTTACAGAATACTGATTAGAATGCGAATCCCTACAGCCAGCCAGATCTCGTTGAGTCACCCAGTTGTGAATCCATCTATCGGAATATTACTCGGTAATATTTTAGAAATCCCACCACTCATATATTACAAAGCAAATTCACATCAGATCCATGTTTTGGCCTCAATACATAGGACCAGAGTTAGAATTTTAAAATGAACTCAAAGATCAAGACACAAGTGAGCTAATTCAGTGATCAGCACAACTGAAACAAAGCCGCAAGATTGATCCTAACCT